>NW_010253800.1:21287-30825 GCF_000690775.1 Eurypyga helias
GATGTGAGACCGAGGGTTGTACTCCCGGTGCGGGTTGATCTGCTCCTGCATGAACTCGTAGGTGATGAAGTGAATGGCCTGGAAGGGGACGTTCATGGTGAGCTGGGTGGTGTAGCTGCGGTAGAAGGCACCGAACCCCTCCGTCTTCTGCACTGTCCTTATGCACGTCAGGACGGACTTGTAGGGGGAATTGAACATCTGCATCCGCTGCTTGACCACTGGTCCAGGCAACAGCCACAGAGCAGGCAGCACCAGGCAGGACAGGCACAAGGAAACAGACTTATTAGCCAAGATGCATCTTTCCCGGTCATCACAACACCCAGACTGAACCCTGCTGCAAGTCCCAACCACCCACCCCTAACCTCCCCATCCAAGGCCAAGCTCAAACAACATCAACCGGACATTTCTGCAGGGATGAGCTCCTTATCGACAGGCTCTTAGCATCCTCTGCTTCCCCCAACATGCCCAGGGCCCCCAAAAAACCTCAGTGCAAGGGAGGGAGGCTCAGCCCTGGTTCACTAGCTCTCCCCTTACACAGCCTACCGCACTCCTCAAGCTTAATTAAGGACCCTTTACTTATTGCTAGAAAGGCATGAAGACAGACTGCTAAGGACCCTCAGATGCCTCGGTGAGAACGCACAGATGTTGTGCAGGAACACTGACATACCAGGAGGATATGGGCAGAAAGCTGACTAAATAACTACCTCATCAACAGTCCCAAGTCCAGAAATGGGACAACTTCCACTGACTTGAGCAAAAAGCCACCTAATTAAATCAGAATACGATTAGAAGAATTTGAAACACTAGAGACATTTTTCCCTTCAGAAAAAACTGACTGTGGGCCAACTCGGAAGTACAATACATGAACACTGAATAGCTGGAGTTCAGCTAATTGTCTTCATTTTAGTTTGTTTCAGTTACTCCTCTTCCACAGACTCTACCAAACCGGGAAGGCTACGCAACAGTCCCAACGGCTGCTGTACTCGTCTAGCAACATGACTGAGTTCTGTTTTGTTTGGGTAGTCCAAAGCTTCAGAAACCCCACAATCAGTTCAGTAAAGACACACTAGCAGAGCAGTAACAGCATTGTATTAAAGGTGACATCAATTTTCCTGGAAAGGCACTATGTGCCACACAGAGGCTGTGCAACCCCTTGGCACATAAGGGGCCAGGCAGAACTTATCCCGTCTGAGCTCACTAAAAGCTGGGCAGAGACACTAAAGCACAGGGCTTAAGCAGCTGAGACTGTGCAGGGGTCTTCGGTGCATTCCCAGGCTAACGGGGTGCAGAACTGCCCAGCAGCAGAGGTCATTACCTTCAGCAGGCTTCATCACTGCGTCGTGGAGTAGCGTGGCCACGCTCCCAGCGATACCTGCAAGAGACAAGAGCATCCTTCAGAACCCAAAGGCTCAGAAGGCAGGGGCTTGCTGGGGCAGCACCATCCGCAGAGGCCTGCACCCCGCCAAGCACCCAGGTAACCACCACCTGAGAGCTGTTGTCTGGCTCCGGAGCGAGCCCAAGGATGCACTTTGCAAGACAGCTCATTCCCAGCAGGAAAAAACCCATCCAGGATCACAGCCATCCCCTTTGCTATTCCCTATAACTCATAAGGTTGTGTGTCTGCAAGACACCACCGGCTTCACTCAGCCTGTGCTGGGCTGAGACGTGAGCAACCTTTAGAACTGGCTTAGCGCATCCATAATTAGGCATTTTCATCCGTTTACTCAGTCTTGTTTTAAAGACTAATTGCACAGATTCTGTAAACATCCAGCCAGCCATTAATGATCCTGCAGTTGGCTCTAGGATGGGCCTCTCGAGCCACACCTTTGCCTTTGAAGTAGGTTTCCATCTCAAATTCTCTCTTGCCCAAATGACTTTCGGTCATTTCTCATTAAGGCAGCGCTTCAGTTTTCCCGCTGTACTGAGAGCCTGTAGCTACTTGAAAGGCAAACACAGGAAGCCTATTACTAGCAAAAACCAGCAAGCCTGAAAGATATTATACACCCTTAACTGAGTTGGTTGAGTCCAGTGACTGCCGTGACAGATTCCTACCGGCGTATCATGTCAAGGACCAGGCAGAAGAGTCTCCACACAAACCCTCGGCTGCTCAGTTCGAGGGTTTTACAGTGGTATTGCTGGACCTAGAAGCAACATCCTTCCTGGTAGGAGCAAAACCTTTAACAAAGCAGGCGAGCATCCAGAGGACGCAGTGCACTTTACCCCGCTGGAGCTCCAAGGGAGACGAGGAACAACCTGCACTGCAAACCTCGAGAGGTTTAGATTCGACATAGAGCCAGAACCAGCCTGCGACTGTGCCCAAGCACCTCGAGTCCAACGTATTGATTCCTTGTGCTAGAATAATCTGTGATTAAATAGTGCGGAAATCTAGGCAGGGCTTTGGAGGGTGCACACGGCAGTGCCATCAGGGCTTCTCTGTCCTGCTGCCAGCCCAGCCACGTGTGACCTGGGTGGCCCAGGGTGCAGCAAAGCCTGGCAGTTGGCTCCAAGCACAGCTTCCCTTTCACAGCCGGCATCCGTCACAGCATCCGCTCAGGCAAGGCAGGCAAATGCTCAGTTCCTGGAGTGGTACATCTAACCTCCTGCTCAGTGGGCAGGTCATCAGGTTCCCTACCTTCCCCCATGGGTCAGAAGAGCCCCCTTGAAGAAGCCACATACTTCAGAGCCCCGCTGCACAGCACTGACTCCATGCCCAGCCGTGACTACAGCGAACACCTCCAGTATCAGCTCAGCACCCTCTGGAAGAGACCTACCGAGCAGTCAGGAGCCCTAAGGCAGGGCAGAGGTTTCAGAGGAGTGTGGTGACCAGCACGAAGCCCTTACTCCACCTCTCCAGCACTCCCAAAATGGGTGCCGAGACCTGCAAGCCCTACATTTGCATCATGCAGGTATCCACAGCTCCATCTGCTACAGACCACCCAGGAGCAGGGCACAGCGAAGGATGCCAGGCTCAGGGAGTGCAGCAAACAAGGGACAGGCTGTTGACCACAAGCTGCTTTGTGTGTGTGCAAAAAAACACCAAAAATACCATTGGCCAAGTGGCTGTTTCCTCCATGGTGGATTGTTTCGCTTAGGGACTTTTTCATTTTTTCATAGCAGGCAAAGTACATGGCGTGGGCAGGGCCAGCCCCCAGCATGGTGACATTAATCCCACGTAAAGGCCTCCAGAAACCCTCCGTAAGGACAATCTTCTTCAGAGCTTCGTACACGCTCCTGTACTGGGCTTTGGGGTCCGGCTGCAAGCTCTGCATCCTTGTCTGCAACAAAGCACACGAACGGAGAGGACTCAGTCACCCATCTTCAATGCAACAAGCACGAGCCATAGGGAGCTACAAGACTTCCAAGATCAGAGGGGTCAATAACTTTATTCCCCAACTGCAGCATTTATCCGCCCTGTCCCTGCTAGAGCAGTGCGATTAACCCCACGCTCCCCTTGCGACACCAAAGGCTGCTCAGACAAGCGCGCAGTGGAGGGAAGCGTAACCTCTGCTCTTGTTTATGGATGGAAAAGACTGGGAATTAAGCTAAGGCAGTCCTTCAAAAGGCTGGCTGAAGACATACAGTTAGGTCCTTAATTGCCTCTTGCTTACAACATTCCCGGCTCTCTGCCCCAGCTTGTTTCTCCCACGGTTGCTCAGCAGCTTTTGACACTCGGCGTGCAGACTTAGCCCGCTCGATTGGGAAACAGCTTTCCTAGAAGGGCAGGCTAATAAAAATGGGGTGCCTGAAGTAACCACCCCCTCTGCAGAGGGTGAGACAGGGAAAGGCCACCCCATCCTTCACAGCTACCCAAGGAAGACAGCACAGATCCACCCCTCACCCCATCTCCCCTCCCATCTCCGGGTCTCCTGTAGCCACCAGCTTCCCGAGCTAGATGGGTTCACTGCATCTCTGTGCAATAGTCCTCGACAGGCTTTTCTTCCACATTTCTGAAGGCAGCTGAGCTTCTGGCACCCAAAGCATCCCATTAAACTCACTGCCATCACTTAATTAGGCACCATGGGGAAAATTACTTTTTTTGGCTTGTTTCAGGCTTCTGCAGACTGAAGCCATCGCACAGCAGCAACGCTCAAAGCCCTTGCAACGGTGATGCCAACCTGCCATGGGCGTTTGCAGGGCATGGACACCAGCCCCCTCCCACCAGCAATGGGAGAGACACTGTAAGGGCTTAAACCTTCACAATCATCCCAGAAAGACAGAGCAAATCCAGAGCATCAAGGTGCAAAGGGCTCTGCTACTCCTGCTGAGCAGCCCCTAAGTCCTGCCGGTCTGCAACACGGCTGATACAACCCATCTCACCCAAACCCGTCTGAAGGGATGCAGCCTTCAGTGGTGGTGGCCTCACGCCTCAAAACACAAACACGGAAGGCTCTTGAGAAAGGACACGGCCAGGGGAGACAAGTGTTTAGCAACCTGGAAGAGCCTCCATTGAACTAACGCTCTTTTAAGGAGAAGCTTGAGAACTACAGTTCGGAGGGTTGGATGGGAAGGATGCCTTCCGCCCCCTCAGCCGGGACACCCCATCGGCAGAACAGGTTCTCCCAAGCGATTTGGCAGTACAGACACCAGTGCTGCCCGGGTGGGCAAAGTGACACGGACAGCTCGGTCCTCAGCAGTGATCCGCCAACTGCCTGGATCCGCCTGGATTGCCCAGGCCACCTCCACACTTCCTCACTGGAACACGTCCCTTTGAGTTTATCAATTCACTCTGGTAAGTAGCCAGGAGGCAATACCACAGCTAAGCCTTCAGGCAAGATGAAGCCCATATAAATATTTCAGGTTTGGCCCTTTGACTCCCCAAACCACTCCAGTTACCAGAAACTGAAGAGTACCTTATAGACCCTGTGAGACCAAGAGATCAGGGCTGAATTCAGGCAGCCCAGTATAACAAAACGAGGTTAGGAAAGCAGTAAGGTAGCTCGTGAGGCTAAGCCAGCAAATTATGGTGTCTGTAGTAAATATTCTAAGAAAGATTGCACAGGAATTACATTTGCAGAGTGACTTAGCTCAGCAGCTGAATTTCAGACTGGCTATGACAAGGCATCTCCCTGCAACACGTAATTTGGTGGCCTCGAGCAAAGCTTCCCGTTTCACAGCACTAAACGCTTTGTAACCTATGAACAGTGCTGGAAGTAAACCCAACAGCCCCAAAAAAATCCTCTATTAAAGGCAGCAACAACACTGAATTATGGTGGAGTTTAAGAACAGTTTTTAAATCCAGCTCTCAGCCCCCACTGAGGGAACGTAAGGGTCTTGCAAACCCCATCCCATTGGGGCCTGTACCTTCCCAACCCACAGATGCTTCTCAGGAGGGGCTGGATTTCACGATGGCCCAGAGAAATTCCCAGCAGGCGCTTCATCAGCGTGACTCAGCATGACCCACCGCTGCCGAGCTGGTCGCATCCAGCTGGGGCTTGGGTTTATTTTCTCTGCTAGTTTTAACTTGAAGGCATTGCTTCAGATTCCAGGACTGACCCCAGGAGATCCCCGCCTCACCCCAGCCCGTGGCTGGGATGCCTTCAAGCAGCCGGTATAAGTTAAGCACGCAGCAGTGCCTCTCGTCAGAAACGCAATCGGGGATGAGCGCTCCTGTAAAGCCACGGAATGTGCAGGACCAAAGCGCGTGGTGCTGAGTTGTCGGGAACGGACACGGAGTATCTCCACCCTTATTGAGGATCCAGGTGGTTTCGCAGAAGAATGGATAAATACCAATTTTTATTTTCTCCAGAGGGGTTGCAAAACTCACCCCAGAGCCGGGGTGAGCGTGTGCTGTACCCACCCAACCCACGCACGCTGCCGTTTGCATCACCACCAGCGCAGCCGGGTCCGCAGGCTGGCACCTTCCATTAAAGCTGCGGGCACAAACAGGACCAACAGCCCAAGGAGTAGCCAAAACCTCGATCTCCTGCACGGCTGCTGCAACGCAACAGGCAGAGAGCGGAAAACATGTTCAGCTCCGTTTCATCCAGGGTAAGTTTATCACGGTGTGAACGATTATCATGTGCTATGAGCTGCACAGTCCTTGCTCCCCACCCTCCCGCCACCTACCTGAAGTCAGCAAGCTTCTCCAGGAGCCTCACCACCCCCCTCCCCGTTGTTAACCAGCCAAGAAATACTTCTCCACCTACTTAGGTTAATCCTCATTGCATAAGGCAAGAGTGCACGGACAACCGCAAGCATCCTGGTCGTCGTGGTTTCAGCCTGGGCATAAGCAGCCACACCAAAAGTCAGAGCTTCAGGTTCATCAGGTTACGGCGGAGCAGCGCCGTCTTTACGGATGCTCTTTGGGGGGGCAGCACCCAGCCTTGCTGCTGCCAGCAGCACAGGAATAACCCAGGGTCCTTTTCTACCTAGAATGGGTCTACTAACAAGCATCAGGTCTCCAGTTCTGCATATTCTTGCAAAGGGTCACTGATCTGACATGCCACTGTGCAAACAAGCTCGGATAAAGCCTTTGTGGGTTTACGTTTCTGAAGGTGGCACGCTTTCTCAAAGTTCAGCCCGCACATTCACGTGACAGACAGTCACCCTGGTCTCCCCGCAGCTAACAAAAGACAGGGAGAACACAATATGCTTTTACCAGGAAATAAGCAGCATTTCTTCAGCGACCAGGTCAGATCCTGCCGGCCAGAGAAGGCTTGGCTATTGCACAACTCACGCCATGCTCAGGGAAGCGGCTCTGACACCCCATATTTATTTTTGCCAGGCTGTTTTTCAGCTAAAAAAGTTCCCAGCCAAGCAACACACTTGGTGTGGTACTCACCCGTGCCCCAGAAGGGGAGCCCAGGGTCAGTCAAACAGGGTAGCCATGACTTTCCAGCACCCCGATACCACCAACTGATACAAGAGGAACTCGTGGACCTGGGTGGATGCAGAACCTCCCACCACCAAATCCAGGCCACAGCAAGCACCTCTAATCCCAAAGCCTAAATAAACCACGGCAAAACAGCTCGCAGGAGTTCATCTGCCCCGCCACCCTCAAGCGTGTGTGTTTTCTTACCTGCAAGCAGGGATGCTCCAAAGTCTACCTGCACGAGGCAGGTCACCCACCGCCAACTGTCCTAGCCAGAGCCTCCAAAATACTCTCTCCAACCCTCCCAACCAGCCCCATCATACTTGTCCTCTCCACTCCTCCAGGACTGCAGATGTAGGCCAGATGTTCCTCCTACCCTTCATCCCAGGGGCTTCCATGGCACCACAGGACCTCCTGCACCCCCACAGCAAGGTCAACTTACAGGTGTCTTGCTGTGCCAGCTTGGTCAAGAGCGGCTCGGATCTTCATGGAGAAGGACCACAACGTGGTCAGGGCTGGAGCAAGGGCTTTTTGGCACCAGTGCGGCTGTCACCTACCGTGAGGAAGGAAGGTCAAGCCCAGCACACCTCACCAAGCTGGCTCACAGCAGCAGTTAGTGCCCAGGGGAGGACAAGGGCTGTTCTTCACATCCCCAAGGCACCTACTTCACCTGCCTCGGGAAACCAGCCCCAGCAGCGCTGCAGAACAGCTATCACATGGCTTACGCATGAGAAATGAGGATGCTCCAGGGGAGTCCTCCAGAACTCCAGTCCTTCCATCACAAGAAGCCCTTGACATGCTGATCCCTAAAATTAAACTGGAGGCTGATCAGGCTTGCCAGGACAGCTGTGTTTTCAGCAGCTACAAAACAAAACAAGCCTAAACACTATGAGAAACGCCATCAGCACTCATAAAACCCACAGTTCAAGCCAGTGCTTTACTCCAAACACAGACCTAAGTGGGTGAGACAGAGGTCAACATGTAGTTAAGGCTGAAGCTGCAAGCGAGTCTTTACCATCAGAGGGAAGATGATGGGAAGGAAAAGACACCAAGCAAGTCTCAGTGACCATAAGGCTCCAACTGAAGCTTCAGTCTTTAAAACCCAACCTGCAATGGGTATTGCCCCTAAACAAAGAGCACACACTGCCCCGGCATCCCCAAGCCCAGGAACTGTGCGAGTGTGAAGCAAGCAATTCCCCAAATTAAAACATTTTCAGTTTCTCTTTGAGAGGAAATGACTTGCTGGAACCAAAACATTTCTTCTACAGCACAACCTATCCAGGTACCCGAAATGCCTCTTCCTGCAACATCCCCAACCCCCTGCTTCCTCCACAGGCTCTGCTCAGCTGTGACCCATCTCAGCAATTATTATCCAGAAAAATCAGACTAAGGAAGGAGCTTTGCTGCTTCTCTATAAGAGGAGAGTGGCATGGCATGTCACTTTTCCCATGGCAAAGTGAAAGACAACTGCTCTCACAAGCTTAATGTTTGATTACTCCCATTACATAAAAAAAAAAGCCCTTTTGGGTCAGTTCTCACCTCGGCCCGGAGCAGACAGACGGAACAGGCAGGTGCCCGTCATGGGAGCAGCACCCGAAGCTCTGGATTTCACTCTGCCCCCACCACGCGGTGTGACCTTGGCCGTGCTCCGCAGCCAGCCAACAGCCGGACTATTTTATCTGCTTCCAAGCACTTCAAGGCAGTTTGCTGAGCAGGATTATTCCCAGGGTAAAGCATTGCCTTGGCACTCTCCTAGCACAAGCTGCCGGCCATGGAGCAACCACGGAATTCACTGCCCAGTGAAATCAGCACTTGTGCCCGGTTTCCCAGAGTGGGAGGTGCTTTGGAGGAAGGTACAACTTTCATTTTCTCCCTCTCCTTTTTCCCCGCAGAGGAAATACCCTCTTGAACAACACCATAAAGTCTGGAGTGACGACACGCTGCTCTGACCGTGACTTGGCAGGAAACACCAGGCTTCTTCGGGAAAGGAGCCACCGCGGGGGCACGCGGGGTGGGCACTGACCCCACGCCTGTGGGGACCTGCCTTGCTGAGCAGCCCAAACCTACGAGCTGTGTCCAGACCCAGAGGGAAAACACGGAAAAAAGCAGAGTGTTGCTTTTGAGGGCTTATCCCTCGGCACTGGCAAGACTGCCAGTGCCTCTGAGCAAGGGCATTTCCTCTCCTCTTTAGGGAGCCCGGCACTGGAAAGAGGAGAAATTAGATTATCTTGTCCGCAGCCTCTCCCAGCCGGACCGCGGAGGATGTCAGCCCCCGCAATACAGCATCGAGGGCGTTTGGCTTTTCCCAACCTTATTTTCCCCTCTTGAAGTTGCCAGGGCAGAGGGAGGAAATGCCATTCCTGGCACTTCCCACTGCGGAGTCTCACCCCCCGACGTGTACTCACAACACCCATCATAGAATCACAGAATCATGGAATGGTTTGGGTTGGAAGGGACCTTAAAGATCATCCAGTTCCAATCCCCCTGCCATGGGCAGGGACACCTTCCACTAGACCAGGTTGCCTGAAGCTCATCTGCACCAAAACCCACCCGCGCTCCCGCAAGCCCCCACCCCGACACCGCTCCCGTGGGGCTGGGGGGACACTGAGGGCTGGGCTCACCCCCCTGCAGCCATCCCGGCGCACAGAGGGTGACACCACCCCAACCACCAGCTTTTCCCTTCTGGGCTGCCATTCCAACTCTACTGGAGGGAAAAGCTGGTGGATG
>NW_010253800.1:30899-31240 GCF_000690775.1 Eurypyga helias
GGTGTGGGAGGGTGTGGGGGTCCTGCTCCAGCCGGGGGGCACCGGCGGCATCTCCCGCCCCGGGGAGCAGCACGAGGACTTTGGTTGCCTTGGCGGAGGCAGCAAGGCCCCGGTGCACACCTTTGCACAGAGTTGTGCAAAGCTCACCGGGGCTGGGGATGCTGGGGCTGCCCGGACCAGCACTGGGGGGAGCGGGGGACGTGATGCAGGGACGAGTCCAGGGTGGGGGTGCATCTCCGGTTTCCATCGGGGGTGACACCTCGGGGACCTTCCACCACGCTGCTCCTCACTCACCGCCTGCACCCTCGCCAACAGCCCGGTACTGCTCCCCCGCAGGAACA
>NW_010253801.1:0-8714 GCF_000690775.1 Eurypyga helias
CTGCCCTCCCTTTAATCCTGATCCAACTTGCCAACAGCTCCAAACCTGCTCTTGCTTGCTCTCATCCTAGTTGGACTAATGATCACCTCCAACCACCTCGCCATGATGCAGGCATCTCAGATGGTTGGCAAAGCGCTCCATCCCCCAGGGAGCAACATCAAAGATCTCCTGGTGCTCCTTAAGCGAAAGCATGGGGGTTTTGTGAGAGAGGTAAGAACAATATTTTGAGGTCCTAAATCTGCATTTATTTGTGCTTACACAGTTTAGTGACTTTTGGGGGATGAGAAAGATTTGTAGGAAACTGGTGCCCCTCAGGGGTTGATGCCCCATAGCGTGTCCATCACTTCGCACAGCCTCACAGCCCTGGCAATGAACTCAGACTTGGCTAAAAATAGGGCTGAGCTGGTGCAGCTGACCCCACGTAAGCAGCTCTAATGCAACACCTGCTAATTGCCAGCTCCTGGGCGAGACAGGCATGTAAAGCTGCCCTGCCAGAGTGGATTTCCAGAGCTAACGCTGGAAGAGAAACCGTTTTCTGATGTTACTCCCTCAAACGGAGCAAAAGGGATAAGAGGGAGCAGCTGTGTTCATGTGTCGGGTTAGATGCAAGACCGTGAGAGATGCTCGTATGCTGATAGAAGCAAAGGATAAAAGACAGGAGTTTTGCAGGAGGGAGTGGGACAATAACTTTTTTGTGACTTTCACCATCTTCTTGAAAAAACCCTATCAGAAACTCCAGCAGCTGTTCACTCAACAAGAGCTGGCAAAACATCTTAAGCCCGCTAAAAGCAACATCCCATCCTGTGGCCACTCATGTCCCATGCCATGGGGTGGCTCATCCCTGGTCAGTAAGCTTAAAACACAGACTTCATTGCCACTTTCATCCACACATCCCTTTTCACGGAGTCTGACATTGGCAGCCCCCTGACAGGGATGCGATAGCTGCCATGGCCCAGACCTCATGAGCTTGTAGTTGTCTGAGTGTCTCAAATCTCCTCTTTTTTTCTCATCATGCATCCCAGCTGGTTCAACAGCTTCCTTGGAAAAGGAACAAGCTATAAATATACCCTCTTGTTTCTAACAATACACCTTCCACCTGTTGTCCCCTCCTTCTCTAAATCCTCAAAAGTCAGGCCCGGTATTTTTGGCTGGAGCGCCGGCAGACGAGACTCGTGACTCGGTGACACTTCTCTGAAGGTGAGAGCTGACAAGGGCTGGGCGAATGCCAGCACTGTAAACAGCGGCCGGCTCAGCCCCAGCTGATCCACCTTTCCCAGATGGTCACGGATGACCACGTCTGCCCATCGCCTGGCAGCCCTGCACAGTGAAAGGCCAAATGAAATTAATACAAAGCAGCTTAAATATTGCTGCAGGAATGTGTTAGGTGGTCAGGATGGACAGGTTTTCTGCTCTTTGCAATCAGAAAAATCCCTGGTTTGTGTCAGGGTTCAACTTGAGATCGAGTGGGACTATTGCAGAAAACCACACTTTTCTGAATGCTTTTTGGGTGACAGTAGCTCCTAGGTTGACTCAGTTCATCTCATCCAAGTGACTTCAGTAAGTTTAAGGGTTTTGTCTTTGGTATCAGCGGGACAGTGTGTCCACACGGTAAACGGAGGACCTGCTCCCTGATTCCAGTTTCTGCTGTCGTGTGTGCTGGAGTGCTTGCAAGCTCCAGGCGATTAAATATTAACATTTATTGCAGTGCATTCACTTTGTTCTCGTTCCAGTGCAAGCCCTTTCTTCCAGGAATGTCATGGTTATGGTAAACTGAACAACATGAGAGCTCAGTTATTATGCACAGTACGGGTGGTGGATAAAGCCTTCAGTTAAGCTGGTGCCACACTCCCATTTTGGGTTGGGTGAATAGCTGCATAAATAACATAACAACAGCTAGTCTATCCCTCCAGCTCCAATTTAACTTTCTGAGACTGATTTGCATGGGGTTTTTAATTACAGTTCTTCCTGCCTGCTCTATGACTGCTTGAGAAAAGTTGTTATGTGTCTTTGAATGACTCTCCAGGGAGATAGACCCAAACTATTCCTATTTCCAGTGATGGCATGATTTCCCTTACAGTATTTATAATGTGCTTCACTAAAGTATCACTGACAATTTTATGTATAGCAAAGAAAATCTTGGATCACCTGTGAAACAGTCACTTAAATGAAGCAGATTTGTAATCAAGTCATAAAAAAAAAAGGAGGAAGAAACACTTAAAAGGGGAGGGCTGCACTGACAACATACAGTGCTGATGGATACTGGATTCAAGCGTAGTTAAGGCCTTTCTATCTTTGTATTTCTGTGCCATGCTGAAAATTGGTGACCTCTTCAAGAGCTCAAATTTAGTGGTGGTTATAGAGCTGGACAAGGAGGATGTTAAAATAGTTATTGAGAGATAGCAAAGAGAACAGGACTGTGTCAATTCAACTCCCAGCCCTGTCATATCTTCTGTGGCACAGCTAGACAGAGGTGGGTACGGTGTGGATTAATGACTTGCTTTTTTTCACCCCCTCTCACATAAACATAATAAATCTCTGAAAACTTGTGCTTGTGTACAAAAGCTAACACAGATGTATTCACCCCAGGGAATCTGGAAGGGAAACGGTAGTTTGGCCAAGCAATTTATCTGTATAATATTGATTCTGTCAAAGTGGCATAAATGGAAGAAAAGCCTTTAAGTCCAAGTACCAAAGTGCTCCCTCCATTTGGTATCATGAGCACTCGTTTTCAGGGAATGTGGTACCCTGGGACCCACTGGCTTTCCACTTCTGGCTGGTCAGCTCATGGGTTTGGGTGAATTTGTTTAAGTGATGGCGTCCTCTCAATCTTTTTCTTTTGCGCACCAATTGCACAGCAGGATATGAGTCAGGAGAAAAGGTGAGGCAGATCCTGATTACTCCAAGTTACGCAGGTGTTGAAGGGCATGAGCTGTCTTAGAAAAACACTGGTAGAAAACGGTGTGGGAGCAGCATGGATGGCCTGATGCTATTTTCTCCATCTTGGACTCCTGCCTGTCCTTTCATTGTCTTTTTGCTGCAGGTGAGGGTTTGGCTGAGTTTCCAAGCAAGCCACTGCTCCTGGGGTTGTGGCAGGACATCCCATGCATTCACGCCTTGGAGAAGGAGCCGGCTGGCTGCTGCTCGCCTTGGGCACTGCTGCCCATCCAGATGAAATTGGCCATTAGATACAGCCCGCTGACTGTTGAAACTATGCCCAGAAATGGAAAAAAATGACTGTCCTCCAGATAAAAAAAATCGGGTGCTAACATTAGCATATAATGGACTGAAAATAAGGGTTAGAAGCAGCATTGATTTCGTGCATGGCCCTGCTTTTATCAGAGTCCATAACCAAACCCCAGTCAAAATCAATAGCAAAAGTGGTTGGGAAACCACAAGACAGCTTTGATCATGTTGCATCTCTGTGGCTTTGATTTTCAGTTTCAGGTCACTCAAATTGTGGGTTTTGACCTTTTTCAGTTCAACCTCCTTAAAAATTATCCAGGAGCCCCTTTGTGCCATGATACCCCAACGTTTAAATTTCCAGAGAAATTTAAAAACCAAAAAAGGCAAGGTGAACTTTGAATAACCATTTATTACTTCTTTTACTGCTCTTCTGTTTGTCTAACTGTGTGCCATACGTGGATGGATGGCTCTTTCGCAGTCACTTCCCTGAGCTTTCCCTCCTGCCGCTGCATCCCAGCAGTGCTGCCCACGTCACAGGCGGAGGAGCACCACGTAGGAGCACTGTGAATCAAGCCACAGTTTATTTACTCAGGTAACACTCCCATTGCCAAGAGAAATGTTACCCCTGGGTAAGGGTGGGCCTTGTCACCTCCTCTGTGGACATACCAGGAACCAGATGGCTCTGGAAATGCTCAATATCAAATTAAAACGTTTTTTGCTGAAAAGGACTCAATCAAATGCATTGTACTTTAAAATAAAACAGAAGTCCTATGTGAGCATGAGGCCTTCTGTGAGCACTCTCTGCTTGTGGTTATATTAAAATGAGTATTAACATTCTTGTGCTACCCCATGACTGTAAATGTTCATTAACAGTGAACCGAATTGTTCCTCGAATGTATAGAAAGCTGTGCATGAAAGCTCATAGTCTTATCTGGCTCACATTAAACATTGCCCAAATGTATTTCTAAAAAACCTGGATTTGACAGAATGTTGTCAGACAGTAGATGGTTTCAGCTGACTGCAAAACGTTACCTGCAAGGCTTGCAACTTTGAGGGATTTATTTGGATTTTTTTTCTTAAGTGGTTTTCTTTAGAGTTAGTCCGTGAGAAGCTTTGTGCTAGCCCCTGAGAGCCTCACAGTGAAATTTGATAACATACAGATATAATGAAAAGTGTCACTAAGTGATTTATGAGTGCATCCAAAATGAAAAAAATCGTGACATGAAGAGTCGTGACATGAGACTACGATATTTGCAATAAGAGTCCAGAATGTGGCAGTCCTTCTCTCACCCGTGAAGTACTGGGGGATTTCAAGACTGGTATTTTTGATGAAGATACATAGTAAGGTAAACTTCATAGACAACATTTCTGACATTTTAGTTCTCACACAATTCAAGCAGTTTTTCCAAGATTATCTGTGTTGACAAATGTGTCAACTAAGCGTATCACTTGGATGCTTCCAGAGGGACAAGTGTCAGCCCCCAGAGCTTTGGTGGTATCACTGGTAGCTTGCAGCGAGACAACCTGGGATTTGGAAGCCTCTGTCATCCCTACAGCTGATGTGGGAAGGCAGTTACCCTGCATACACCATCCAGCTCCCTGAATTCACTGAACACATTGTCAGCAATTTCCGTGCCAAAAGCCAAGATAAGAGGTTACTCCCTGCTCATGACTCCCTGGTCATTGTCCAGGTTAAAAAACCTGGTTGAAAAACCAAGGACTTTCAGCACAGGTCGCCCCAAGCCATGTCACAAAGCAGCTAGCTTGTAGGTTTGGGGAGACCCTTCAGAAGATGTTTTTCCGTTGGGTCTTCTGTTGACTTCTGGTCTGGAAGGGAAAACAATCAGTGCTGAGGAGGATCAGCAACAGCCAAGCCCTGTATTATATTTTAGACTAACAGCTTCATTCAATTAATAGCAGTAAGGGTGAGAGGCCTGAGAGTGAAGCCTGGAAGTGTAGAAATGTAAATGTAGAAACTCTGAGCCATCTTTTTTTTCCCCACTCACCAAAAAGAAATAAAATCTCTGGGGTTTTCTTCCATCATCAAAGGTTTCTCTGTGAAACAGAATCAAGCGTTTTGTTTCTGTGCTAGGGTGAAAAGGAAAAGAAAGGAAAGGCTGGTTTCACATCCTGGTGGTGCTTTTGGTTGTGTCTATCAATCAACTCAGAGCTTCGCAAAGAGCTATTGCTTCAGCTGTCCTCTTTGCCTGAGAGGACTTGAACTGCTCAGGAAAACGCCCAGACTCCTGCATATTTTGGGATACAAAGGGAGCTTCTCCTAATCTCACCTTATAGAAATAATCATACAGCAGCAGGAACTGATAACCTCAAGACCCATCTGCTGTAATGACCATGAGGAGTTAAACAGCCTTACACCACCCTTTTTAGTCTCTGGATCAAAAGACCAGGAACTAGGACGGAAACTTTCTGCACCAAAATGACTACTTTTTGTGAAGTTACTGCTTGGCCCAGAAGCATCATTTCTCTAGATCACTTCTCTGCATCCACCTGGCAGGAACCCTGAGACAACAGGGCAGTGGGAATAGGGCAGGACAAGGTAAATATCACTGCTGTATTTTCCTGCACCTACATTGCACTTACTCCAGTTAGGAATCCAAGGAGGTCTTGGGAAGATTGGATCTTTTTCTCTCCAAATGAAAGGGGAGCAGTGTTTCTAGCATAAGCCAAAAAGTAAACCTTCGCCATTAAAAAAATGAGAGAGGTATGAAATATCAAGAGGCGGATCTCTATTTCCAGCACTGTCTCTTCTCCTGTGGCTTCCCTCCAAGTCCTCCCCACGCCGGTGCGGCAGCGCTGTGGAGACACCTCGTGGTTCAAGGGGCACCTTTGGGCTGGGGGCTGGCTTCAGGGAAACAGCATCTCTTCATTGCTGAGATATCTCTGCAAAATATCTTAACTGCCAGTGTGCCAGCTGGGAGGTGAAGCAGGAAGTCAGATTTGGAGGTGGGAGCTAAAGGAAACAAGTCTAACCTATAATTTCCATTAAATATGCACTCAATGAAGTTTTTTAGCAGCCAGAGCCCATTTCAGGCAAAACCCGAAATATATTGCATAAGGGATTTGGTATCCTTGAGTATTCATCACTTTTAGATCAAACCAACAGCCAACAGATTGATCACTTTTAGATCAAACCAACAGATGGAGGAAGTGGTGGTTTCCTTTTATTTGACACTTGTTAGCCTGCATCCGGATGTTGCGTCTTGTTTTGGGGACCCAGTACAATAGCAATGTCGACAAACTGGATAGAGCTCAGAGAAGTCCACCAAGATGGTGTATGAGGAGAGGCTGAGAGACAGAAGTATGTTCAGCTTGGGAAAAAGGAGGCTTCAGGGGAACCTAAATGTGGTCTTCCAGCACCTGCAAGGAGGTTGATAAGAAGGCAGAGCCAGGCTCTTCACACTGAGAAGTATGTTCGGCTTGGGAAAAAGGAGGCTTCAGGGGAACCTAAATGTGGTCTTCCAGCACCTGCAAGGAGGTTGATAAGAAGGCAGAGCCAGGCTCTTCACACTGGTGCACAGCAGGTGAGAGATTACAGACATAAATTGAAAGAGCAGAGTTTCTCATTACATATTAGAGGGAAAAAAAATCACAATAAGGTTAAGTAAGTACAGAGCAGATTGCCCAGAAATTCTGTCCAGTGTCCATCCTTGGTTTCAAGACCTGATGGGATAAAGCTCTGAGCAAACTGGTCTGATCTTGCTGTCAGCCTTGCTCTGAGCAGGGGATAGATAAAGGACCTCTTGAGGTCCCTTCCAACTCGGGTGATTCTACAGCTACATGGCAAATGGGCCCAGTGCTGGGTAAGGCCATTGACCCATTATATTCAAATTCCTGAGGTTTTAAAACACACAAATGTGTGAAGAATGGGCAATTAGGCTAGAGAAAATGAAAACCAGACCAGAACATTGGCTCTTCAGTGAGGGACACTTGAATATGAATTACTCCAACACCTGTCCATTAAGCACTGAAGGAAAAATGTTATTTTTGCTTTTTTCCCCCCCTTGCTGCACGTGTTTAAAACTCCTGCCCAGATTGAAGCTATCCCAGCACTCATTTTGTCTTTCTGGAAGAACAACCCTCAGTTCTTCCTGCAAAACACATTCCCTTTCTTCAAGGCTTTACAGGAGGCACTGGTCCCCCCGGCACCAGCGATGCGTGTGCATGTCTACAGACACTTTTCCTCTCCTGGAGCTGTGTCTGCCATGTCTTTGTGATAAAGGCTGGCCTCTGACACAGTCCTGCTCCTGACAGCGGTCTCTCACTTTCCTGGGATGGTAGCAGCAACACGAGCTATGTTCTTCAGTAATGTCCTGTCTACGTAAAATACACGACAGCAATGGCACAAGTGCTTGTTGCTGGCTGGCCTGGGCAGGAGTATGATACAATCAGGGTGAAGACCTGTGAAAGACTCACTGTTGCCATGCTGAGTACAAAGGAGTTGCGATGACCTACAGGAAAGAAAACCTGATTATTTTTTATACTGGAGAGAGCTGACATGCTATTCATTTCTGGTGCATTTGTCATGCTGGCCTCCTGGTGGAAAACCCATCTGTCCAAATTCTTCTATCTGCTTTCATCCGGGACCATGTGTTCAGTTTTACCTCCCTAAAACCTCTTCAGCTGCAAAGCTTTCATGGGCATTTTTCTCATGGACATAACATTGCATGATCAAGTTAGGTGCAGCGTAATGCTCCTTACAGAGAGGACAGACAGGTTGAAGTCCCAGGTGTCTGATGGACCTTGGCCTGAGTCAGCTGGAAGTGCAGTCTGTGATCATCCAAGGCATTATCATGTTCATAAACTAACCTTCTGGTGGTGGAGACCCAAGTAGTCCATCCACACATGCGCAGTTGATTTGTTTGGACACATCAAGAGCATCAACACTAGTCAAGGAGTCAAAGCAATTCCCAGCATTTCTAGATTAGTTAGATAAAGCATCAAGGTGCTTGCATGACTGTCTCCATGCACATTTGAATTGAGAAATGCATGCACCCTATCAGTGCAGACATGCAGCTGGAAACCACGTGGCTCATACTCCTACACTTCCCATGTCCTGCAGACCTTTGGGGCCCCTTGCAGCCCTACAAAGTTGCCACAGTTGCCAGCAAGCTAGGAAAACTCCATGGGATTGGTAGAGAACATGACTTCTGATCTACTGCTCACCGGATGAAAGGAGGAAAACTGAAGAGGAATGGAAAAACAAAAAGAGGGTTGCAGGTCATTCTTTGTAATCCATCTCCCCACGTGCAGTCTTCCTCTGCCTGCCAGTGCTCCTGGCTTGCTTTGGCACCTAAGAAACCGGAAGAAATGTGGAAGGGCCCAGATCTAGGCATGTAGGCCAAAGCAACACCCCATTCAAGCTTCAAAGCCCCCAGGATGATCCAAAACCAGGGAGAAAGGAGTGACACCACCCAAGTGAGTCCCAGGATGCCAGCAAGGATATGGGGGAAAATCACAGTCTTTGTTGACTCAAATAACTCTACTGGCATATTGTCGTGGTTTAACTCTGG
>NW_010253802.1:0-2105 GCF_000690775.1 Eurypyga helias
CCAGCCCCATAACCCACCTCCAGCTACCACCCAGCCTCCATCTGCCACCTCCCACCAACCCAACACCCTTCTACCTGCTATCCCTTCTTCCTACTTCCTTTTCCTTCTTTGCTCTCCCTTCTCCAATTGCCACCCATCTCATGCCATCCCAACCCACCCTACCCCTTCTCCAGCTGCCGCCCATCCTTTCCCAGTCATCTAGTCCCATCCTCATGCCATGCCCCGACATCCACATTCCATCCTCATCTCATGCTTTCCCCATCCCCACTCCCAACCCAACAGACCTCCAACTGCCACCTGGCCCTGTTCCAACCCTTTCCAGCACCTCAACCCACTCCCAACTGCCACCCAGTCTCCATCTGCCACTTCCCACAAACCCAAACCCCTTCTACCTGCTCTCCCTTCCCTCCGCCCCTCTCTTTTCCTCCTTTGCTCTCCCTTCTCCAACTGCCACCCATCTCCTGCCATCCCATTTCGTCCCACCTCTCCTCGAACTGCCACCCGTCATTTTCCAGCCACCTAATCCCATCCCCATTCCATGCCATGCCATCCTCACCCCATCCCATCTCATCCCCATCCTCACTCCAACTGACCTCCAGCTGTCACCCAGGCCTGCTCCACCTCCTTCCAGCACCCCATCCCACCTCCAGCTGCCACCTCCCACCAACCCAACCTCCTTCTACCTGCTATCCCTCCCCTCCGCTCATCTCTCCTTTCCTCCTTTGATCTCTGTTCTCGAACTGCCACCCATCTCATGCCACCCTACCCCTTCTCCAACTGCCACCCATCCTTTCCCAGCCATCTAATCCCATCCCCATGCCATCATGACATCCCCATCCCATCCTCATCCCCATCCCACCTCCAACTGCTACCCTCCTCCATCCTGTCCCATCCTGTCCCACCCCCACCTACCACCTGGGTCCACTCTCTGTTCTCCCACAGGCAATGAGCCCCCACCGTGACCCCCAACCTGTGCCTTTCCCAGCAGCACATGACTGAATTCCAGAAATTGGGTCTGTTAATGCTGAAATTGTCATTCTTCCCATAAGAACATTTAAACAGAAAATACTGCATTGCACGTGCTTGCCAGCTCTTCCCTCCTCCCAGAGGCATGGCACTGAGCAGGTCTTGGCCAGTATCGACCCCTCCCCTGCCAGTGGCACGTGGCACTTCTGGATGTGCCACCCAGGCACGGTGTGGCTGCCTGGGGACGGAGCAAGGAGCCCTTAAAGAGCTGCTGTTGAGGGCATGGATGCCAACGGAGGCAACGTGCTGAGATGGAGAGGGAAGACAAAAAATCCAGGAGGACAAATCAGCCCTTTGGGAGCCCTTCAGAGATTCCCAGCAGAGGAGGCGACACACAATGAACTGCGGGAACTGCGGGAGCCACATCGGAGCAACGCCCAAGGGGTCGGAGCCAGCCTGGGCTTCTGCGGGTGCGTTTGTGGCAGGAGAAATGCCAAATCATCTACTTAGAGGGGGATGAAATAACATTGTTGGGTGCAGTATCTGGGGATTCAGGACATGGTGTGGGTTAATGATGGTTTTGCTCTGTTTGCTTTCTAGCATTCCTCATTTTTCTGCTCCATCTTGGAGGCAGCTGCTGGCGCCGAGTTGCTGCTTTCAGAAAGATGCCACGGTTGTCTGCGTCCCCTTTCATGGGTGATAACACCAAACTTCCAACTCGTTCCAGCACGTCAGTTTGCCTTTCTCCAAGTGCGTTACTCTGCATTCATCAATCCCAACACGCGACTGCTCCGTCACCTGGCGATTCAGGATTGCGGCATTTCTCCACGGTGCTTCCCAAACCCCGTTTACCTCCATCATTTGTGTCATGGGAATCTTTGCCACTTCCCTGCTTTCTCTCTCTTGCGAAAATGTGACAAACTATGTGAGACCCAAACCAGTCCCTGCTTGTTTCCCCTTTAATTTCCACCCTTGTGAATATATTTTCTTTTTCTTTTAACCCATGCTGTCTTTGTCCCTGTTTTTGGATTTTTTTAAGGAGGGTGAGAGACAAAGTAATGATTATTCAAGCATAAAGGAAGAGGAACCATGCACAGAGATTGCTGGAGGGGATGGAGTAGTGTTGACAGGCTTTTTTA
>NW_010253802.1:2657-4260 GCF_000690775.1 Eurypyga helias
ACTCTCCCAGCCTGTCCCCAGGGCAGAGGGGCTCCAGCCCTCGGAGCATCTCCGGGGCCTCCTCTGGACTCGCTCCAACAGCTCCGTGTCCTTCTGCTGTTGGGGCCCAGAGCTGGAGCAGAACTGCAGGGGGGGTCTCCCCAGAGCAACGATCTCCCCAAGCTCCATCCTTTCTAAAAGCAAGAGCTGGAGGTTTGTTTTACGGATGCTGCACATCTGCTTCTCCTCCTGGTGCTGCGGGTGGGCAGGACTCACCTCACCCCAGTGCTAGGAAGAAGTCTCACAAGGAAAGGGCATCTTCCAGGGCATGGTGTGTCCCCTGCTCCCTCCAGCCTGGTGCAGAGGGACCAAGGAGAAGGCTTTTGACAGCAGGAGCAGGAAGGAGGATCCCTCCTGATCCCTCCTGGCCTGGTCGGGGAAAGAGGAATTATCCCATCTCAGACACAGCAACATCCCTGCTCTGAAAGGGCAGGTCGCCAACCTGGGACGTGGGAAAGGAGAAGGTTTCAAAGTGACCAGGGGCTTCATGACCACTGGCAGACCCTGACGGACCACCGGCTCCTGGTGGGGATTATGGCTGTGCAGATTTCCAAGGAAGAAATGGTCAAAAAATCCATTAAGCAAGGAAGCAGGGAAGTGTGACTTGGAACTGGCTTCCCAGCTGTTTCCTGCGCTCCCTGGGGTTCAGGCCATAAGGCTTTTCTTCTTCTCTGTAGAAAAATGTCTCTCCCACCCCCCACCCCCCCAGACTATTTTCAGACTCTCCCAGCATGATAAATACACAGCAAATGTCATGTAGCTCTCCGGGAGCGAAGGGATTCGGTTGAAAACAGGAAAATCTATGCAGAAAGCAGCGGGAAAAAACCCCAGACATCACCAAGTGTTGCACTGTTGGTGCAAACTATGAAAAACGGGGTTAAGACACCAAGGAGGTGATGGGTTCATTCTTCAGACTCAGGGCTTTCTGCCCCGATGCGTCTCCGTGGAAAAAGCCGGGTGATGATGGGTTTGCTTCAGGGACACCCACCTCTCAACCTGCAGTTTTATCAAAAAAAATATTAAAATGTGTATCACTCTACTGCAGATGTTATGATTTTTCCTACACAGAATTCCCTGACTCTTAAATCTATAAACAGCCCTGGAAACCTTACGACTTTATAGTCCCTGCTGAGATGCTGCAGCAGGATCCCTTGTGAGCTGATCTGCTTAGAGAGACTTGTCCAGCTGAATCACCCTGGTGATGGCAAACATTTCCAGATGCAGACCATCCCACATGGAGAAATATAGGAGAGAGCATAACTTGCCCCTGGATATGTCTCTTTTTTCCCTTGTTGGTTATGGAGGAGCCCAGCTGGAGAGCTTGGCCCTGATGGATGCAAAGGTGGAGACATCAGCTGGGGGGGATGGGGTGTTGCTTGTGGCACTCAGGGGTTTCTTTGGAGGATTTGGGGTGACCCCAGTGATCACTGTGCTTTTTTGGGGGGAAAGAAGGTGCATGAGGGTACCCTTAACCCCGAGAAGCTGTGGATGCCCCATCCCTGGGAGTGTCCAAGGCCAGGCTGGATGAGGCTTTGGGGCAACCGGGGGCAGGACGGGGGGCACG
>NW_010253802.1:4278-7452 GCF_000690775.1 Eurypyga helias
GGTGGGACTGGGTGGGCTTTAAGGTCCCTTCCCACCCAAACTCTTCTGTTATTCTATGATATGATTCTCGGGTGCCTTCTCCATGGAGCACTGTGGTGGGTGAGGCTTTCACCTCACGCCATGTGCAAACCAACAAAGCACAACAAAAAAACTAATGAAATAAAATGCATTTTGAAGTTCTTGCGCTCAATGACGAGCATAAAGGAACCATGGAAAAAGAAAATCTGCTTTTACAAGAACTTTCTGTAGAAGAATTCTGGTTGCAAAATAGATTGCATAAACTCTTATGTCCTTTTGAGCTATTATCGTAATGGCATTTGAAAGAATCTGGCCTTAGCTTGGCATCCATGTGCATGTAATTTGTGCAAGATACGAGCTCATGACCCACTTGGGAAGGGCATCTGGGGCATGAAGAAGCAGCAGCAAGTCAAGGGGAGGGGGGTGGGGAGACCAACAGATGAAAGCAGGCACTGACAAGCTCCTTGGGGTGCATATATTTTTATATGGATGCAAAACTTGACATATTTTGATCCGATTTTCTGATTTTCTTCCATTTTGAAATGAGAAAAAAGGGTCAAATCGTGGTATTCCTTCTATTGAGAAAAGGGGAGGGGTTTGAGCTGCTGGGATGTGGAGGGGTTGGAAAAGGGGGTCTGACATCCCTGAAAGTGAGGTGGAGAGCACTGGAGTAATTTAAGGGAAATAATGAACATTAGATGAGAAAATTTGGTGCTTGAATGGAAAAAAAGTATCACAGTTTAGAATTAAGTTATGGTTGAGATACAAATTGGTTATGGGAAGGATCTGGGGGTTCACATTCCTAAACAGGCTGCACCTCCTGGCGCGGAAATGCCCAGCTGCACCTGGAAAACCGGCGCTCAGAGTCTGCGGCTTCTTCTGCTCGATGTAATTCTTGTTAGGTTTTTGTTGTTGTTGTGGTTGTTTCCTATGAAACCGAGACGAAGGTTTGGAGCAGAAAACGCATTATGTGTATGCAATGTCTTGTAAGAGGCAGCTGCATGACCCTCTGGATATTTGGATAATGCTATTGCTGCAGATAACAAATAATATTAGCTGGAAATGGTTTGTAGCTCTGAGACAAAATTATTATCTTGTCAGATGTGATGAATGAGGGAAGCAGAGAAGGCTTTAGCGTCCTATCTTGGTAGTTACGTTCTGCAGCGTTATTCCGAATGCCAGTTGTAGGTCTCTTATCCTACCTTGCCCCGACATTAAGAACCAACTGAGGTCTTTGCTCCCCTCCGGAGCAGCCAACAGCACCCAGGTGAAAAAAGTCCAGTTCTGCAAAGTAAATTAACAGCTGATGTGGTACGAGGGGAAAACTATTTAAAAATGATGTAAAATCCTTAGGGTGGGTTTCTTTGCCCAGAGAAGCTGTGGATGCCCCATCCCTGGGAGTGTCCAAGGCCAGGCTGGATGAGGCTTGGAGCACCCTGGGCTATGGAAGGTGTCCCTGCCCATGGCAGGGGGGTTGGAACTGGATGATCTTTAAGGTCCCTTCCAACCCAAACCATTCCATGATTCTGTGGCACGGACGTGCTGGCAGTGAGGTGCTGCATTCAGGCTCTTCCCGGCGTTGCAGACTCTGCTCCTTCTCGGGGGATCCTAGAAAGGTCCCCTCCTCCTTGAGGCTGAGTCCCAGCAATACTGCAACGTGCAAGGGGGGTGGGGCAGAAGCCCATAATAGCTTTATCTTAATAATTTCCAGAGATAAAGGTGCATGTGCTGGAATGATGCTCCTGGGGGTGATGGCTCCTGTGAAGAGCGCAGAAGGGACACCTGCGCCTTGGGGGAGGTCTGTTCTCTTACAATGAAATAAACTTCTAAGAAGTGACAGGTGGGGGGCATTTTTTGTTCATTTTGGGTTTTTTTTTCACCCCGGTTTGCCCATGGACACTGGAAAGGGGAGGAGCGGTGCTGCTGGTGGGTCTCAGCCTCTCACCCCTGTGGCTGCGGTGGCTGGTTCCCCACGGCGATTCGTGGTTCCGAGCCATCACCCTAGGCCACCGTGGGATTTTTATGGCAGCTGGTAACATCCTACCCGCTGGCACAGCGGGGAAAACCCGAATGCATCCTTTCTCCATGGCTTAAGTTTTCTTTTCCTGATGACTAGCCGAGGGGAGAGCACAGCACTCCCTGTTTCCTAATAGGTCATGCTCCCTCCTCCTATGGATTGCAATGGATTTTGAATCCCGTTCCAACATCCCGTCCTGGAGCTTTGGGAGGAGTTTCTAAGTGATGGGTAAAAAAAGGCATGCACGCCCCGGTGGGTTGGGGGATACCTGTCTGGGCTAAGCACCTCTACATGCCAGGCTCTGCACAGCTCCCTGCTC
Source organism: Eurypyga helias (assembly GCF_000690775.1). NCBI lineage: Eukaryota > Metazoa > Chordata > Aves > Eurypygiformes > Eurypygidae > Eurypyga > Eurypyga helias. The sequence goes on from NW_010253802.1 coordinate 6,633, forward strand.
GATGTGCAGGCTGCTTCCCATCCTTGGAGCACTTGGAATAATCCATGCATTCAAAATAGTCGCTGAAAGTCATGTATTTAGGGTTTTTTTTTCCCTCTCGGGAACAGTTGTCTCTGCAAAATGACTTGCTGAGAGGGGTAAAACAACGCTGTCTGCGTCAGGGGGGAATGCTGGAAGCATTAGGTAGCGATAATCTCTGTTTGATGATGGTGCAGCCAAGACAGGGTTGTAATATCGAGTTTTTATGATTATCCTTCAAGAAGAATGTTAAAACATAAAGAGGGTTGGGAGAAAAAACAGGAGAATGGTTAAAAGTTTGGAAAACGTGTATTAGAGTGGGAGCTTCAGGGCACTCGTTCCGTAAGGAAGAGTTTGATCGTCTCGTACAAGAATTTACGTGGTCAACAGGGATCTGGTGCCAGGCAAAAAATGAAGCAAGATCTTACGGTGGGGAATGAGTAACATGAAAGTGGAAATAAGGCTTAGGATTTTAACAGTGAGAGTAATAAAAAAAGAACATTTTACTTGTTGTTATGAGCAGTTCTTTGCTGCTAAACACTTTGTTGGGAGGGGGTTTTGACTGAAAACTTCACTCTGCTCGAACTAGAAGTGATGGAGCTTCATGCTGCAAGGAGATGTCAGCTCTCCCAGACCCAAAGGCCACAGTCTGCAAAAGTGGGGACCAAGGGAAAATTGATGAGCCATGGTGCCCACCCTCTAACGGAATCTGACCTTGGAAGTCCCCAGAGCTCATGGGAGACCTCCAGGTTCCATGGAAGCTCTTCTGGTGCCTGAACATGGGGACAGGCTGGGAGAGTTG
>NW_010253803.1:0-203 GCF_000690775.1 Eurypyga helias
ATGGGGAGCATCCTGGAATGACCATTGGGAGCATTCTGGAATGACTATGGCGAGCATCCCGGGATGGCCATGGGGAACATCCCAGGATGGCTGCAGTGAGCATCCCGGGATGACCATGGGGAGCATCCTGGGATGGCTGCAGGGAGCATCCCAGAATGACCATTGGGAGCGTCCTGGAATGACCCTGAGGAGCGTCCTGGAAT
>NW_010253803.1:654-934 GCF_000690775.1 Eurypyga helias
GTCCGTGGAGAGCATCCCGGGATGGCTGCAGGGAGCATCCCAGAATAGCTGCGGTGAGCATCCCGGGATGCCGTAGCAAGCCCCTTGGTGCATCCCGGGGGGGCGGACACCTCCAAAGGGTGCCGCTGCCCTTTTGGGGTGGGGGGGGACACACAATTAAACAAAGTGACACCCCCCATCCCCCAGCAACGGCCCAACCGGAAAGAAAACCCCCCATTCCTGATGTTATTAATTCCTTTATTAAAGCCTGATACAGAGGTGGGGGGGGGCGGGGACCCCC
>NW_010253804.1:0-25512 GCF_000690775.1 Eurypyga helias
TATTTTATTTTTTATTTTATTTTTGTGATAGCCCTTTGCTTGTGAACTACTGATTTCCTAACAAGCAACAGGTACTTTACCGTGTGTGCTGCACAGAGTGAAGTTTTACAGAGCCCGGAGACGTGTAAGAACCTACCTAGATATTTGCATTGTGAATGGTTATGCAGCAGCAGATAGATAAATCAGCATGGCAGCATTCTTTTAATAACAGCATAACACATTTATTGTATTATTTGTTGTACTCACAGTACCACAGGATGATCTTCATAGGTTACTTTTACATTTTTTTTCATTATTTAATGCACTATTCTGAGGCTCTTGGATGCCACTATAGAAAGCACAGTAATTCTCTTTATCTGAGAAAGCTCTGGATATGTGTAACAAGATCGGCATAGCCTTCTGCATCACACAAATGTTTTCTTTTCTACCTACAATGTTTTTTTTTTTCTTTTTTGGTGTAGAAAGGAAAACCAGCACATTTATCAACAATCCTTTCATGTGATGCTCCTGGTTCCACACCATGTAGATAAATGCCTGCCTTCTCAGTATTTCTATTCCTGATGCACTGGCTGCTGAGGTTAACATGTCACCAGTGGTCTTCGCATGTCCACAGAATGTGTCTGGGGCTTTACTGGCAACTACCATTTCACTCGGGTGTTTTTCAGAGGTGGGAGTTTCCTGAACTTGGTCTTCAGTCCCTTTCCTGCTTGGAACAGGCCAAATGATCCACCAGATGAGAATTACATACTCAAACACATTAAGCTGATTATTACATTGTCCAAACTTCTCATGTTTTGTCAGAGCACCAACAGTGACACCAAGATAAACAAAGAGAGCAAACAAAATACTATTTTCCAAAATCCAAAGGGAAAGGTAAGGGAAAAAGAAGAAAATTAGTCTGGTCATGAACATCCAGCAAACCTAAAATTAATCTGTATTTTCGAAAACTAGTATCAAATGCAATAAAAAAGCAGCAATGTGAAATGCATCTAACCACATTCTTAATAGATCTATCGAATCAGATGATGGAAATACAATCAACAAAACAAATCTTGGCCTCCAGTAAAATACTTGATGAGATGCTTCTTGAAATAATACTTGGAAATTGAAATTCAAGCTGGTGTGCCAGAAAGAAGCATAAAGTTTGTGGCACATCATGTGTCATTTTTTGTTAAAGCATCTGCTTTTAATACTAGGCCTAATCTTATTTGAAAATTACATGCAGTTACTGCCAAATTTCATTTAATCCCAAACAGCAGTTGAATGGTGTCTTTGCCTTTGCTGAGTTTGCTGTGACTGCAACTGGCGTAAATCCAGCAACCACAGCAGAACCTGCAGAGAGTCCATGAAACAACAGTCAGTCTGCACAAATTATGCACACACCATTTTTGCAAGTAAATTAAAACCAGTGTGTTTGAAACACTGGATTTACCTCTTAGGTGACACTGCCAAACAGCCTTGCGTAGAAATCAAAACACGTGCTACACGTACGACAGTGAGTCGCACCACACCTTTACAGGACTTCTTTTACTTCGGTCTAGTCCAGTCTCGAGGGCAGATTAATGCCTGTTGACTGCAAAACTTTACCTGGCAAGATCTGTGTTGATACATGATAATAAAAATAAAAATCATCCTAAACTACTAGATATTCATCCAACCGTCTCAATCACAGGTCATGAAACTGATGATAGTCTGTCCAAGGATTTCCAAGCAATTGGATTCTGACCAACGTAAAAATCACAGATTAAATTTATCATCTGATAATTCTTTTTATATGCACATGAAAAACATTTGGAGCAAATACTCTCCAAATTCAGCAACTGTTTCTTCCATCTTCACCACATTTTCACAGAAACAGAGGAACTGTCACAGCATCTTAGACCACCTGACCATGGAGGCCTGTCCTTGACGGGTTTCCATGAGTAGCTTCACAGAAGGAAGCAGAATACATGGATTTAAATCAATCGGAAATGCTCTTTTCCTGTGAATATCCCCCAATCCTCACTATTTAGAAACTAGTTTTCAAGGCTTGATATTCCCTGCAAAATGTATTAGTCAGAGAAACCTGACATTTATATGGATAAACCACAGTACCTGGAGTTCATGCCGGGTTACTGGTTGCCATGTGCAACACTTGCTACCTTGAAGTTGCAGATGAATAACACCTGGAACACCTCTGTTGCACTAGGAATCATCCATAGTTTGCAGGACCCATGTGAATATAAGCAACTCCACTGCAGATATCTCATTAGTACCAACCAAATATTCCAGACTCCCCTTTTTCATGAATTTTTGCGAGTCTACCACAAAACTGTTCCTCTTCTCCTCAAAAAATATTAATAAAAATTGTTAGAACAGATTCGCCCTCCACCCCCACTGCCCACAGCTTTCACGGCAGAAAAAAACTGTCTGTGTTAACACCCCTTCCTATAGTGCTTCCAGTTGAGTGCATCCTTTGTAAACACCACACGAGATTTCTATGTTAAGATGCTTTATAAATCAGTGTGTATTATAGTGAATTCAATGACCTGTTTCAGTGAAATTGCCAAAATGAACAGAAAACCAATGTTATTAAATAGGGTTTTTTCTCTGTCTCTTTTAGGATGGATTTATAGACTTCTTGGAGTTCATAGCTGCAATAAACTTGGTTATACGAGGGAAGATTGACCAAAAATTGAAATGGTATTTTAAGCTATACGATGCTGATGGAAACGGATGTATTGACAAAAAAGAATTATTAAGCATATTCACGGTAAGCAAGTTACGACCAATAGCAAGTGCATTTAACACAGGGCATTGCCCCTGAAACAGTGCTTTCATCATGTGTTGTAAACGGATTGTCTGCACTTTATCCAGTGTTTTACAGTTGTAAAACCAGAACTGTTCTGGCTAGCAACACTCCTGCTGTCAGTTTCTTGCTTATTGAAGTAAACATATACAAGTAGTATTTTACTTTAAACCATATTTCTACAGATATACTGCATTACTGAAAGGGGGAAAAAAATGTAGAAACAGTAGAGACATTACTGTGATAGACTATACTACAAGGCAGGGTAGAACTGAAGCAGCATAATGAATACAACAGCTGGTTCCAAGCGATTGTGCCAGTCTATTGTGGGAAACTGGCTTCTCAAACTGAACTTCCTGCAAGAAGCAATATCGGTGTCATCAAAATATTACAATATTGTAATTTTTTGAAAGGCTTTTAGATTTCTTGACTACAAATGACATTACCCTTGTTTTAAAATTAGATTGAGGAAATTTAATTTTATCATTAAATCATGCAGTGACATTCAGTTACAAATATTGTAGAAAATTTTGCACAAAATGGGTCCATTTCAAACCCATAAAACCAAAGCAATGTAATCCTTTATTTAAAATTATTTCTGTATTTTTCAGCTCTCTCTAGTGTAACAGTATTTTGCACTTCAGTAGCTGCTTTCATCTGAAAGGTATGACAGGGTTCCTTGCCAGTATGAATGACTTAATACCGCTCCCTAAATGTACAGGACTTGTTACAGATCAAGGTTTTGCTGCAGGGAGCATAAAATCTAAATAGCGATTTAATGCCATAATCAACAAGGAACTTACTTTGCCTGGATTCTGTATTACTGCTGGTACATGGCTAGTCAGTTATAGCCTTTCAGGAGCGACTGCTCAAGTTAAATGGAATTGGAGCCAGATGGAGCCATGGGGTCAAACAAATAAAGTTGATGCATCAACTCCTAAAGAACAGCTTCTAAAGGTATAAGGAGAGACTGCATCTCCCAGATTTCTCCTCATTTAAGACTAATGACATCTTTCTTTTGCAGATATCCTCCATCATTTTTCACCCAGAGCCAATGAGGTGACGGTGTTTTGTCTTGGGCTTTATCCAAAAAAACCCCAGAATTTAAATCCTTTTAATGTAAAGATTTCATTTTCAACTTGCCTGATTTTAAAACCAGTTTAAACCTCTGTGTGTTTTCTTCTCTTTTGGGGTACGAGAACTTTAACTTAAATTTGACTACTCATTTGACCTAGGCTAGATTAAAATTGGTGGGCTCTAAGCAAAAAGTAAAATACAGGCTAACAGCCATTAAGGGCCGTGTTTATACTAAGCACCAGTAATCAATGGCTTGTCCAAAAAGATATGTCATATCTGATACATTAATTTAAATCATAGAAGCCCTGTTAAAACTTCATCTGTCCCTATAGCTATGGAAACTTTGGACCAGTAGATCATTATCAACCATCAAAGTTCCTTCTATATAACCATGTACCCTCTCAGTGCCTTTTAGCAGGCCCATTATTTTAATTTATTTTATTTTATTTTTTAAGATGATTCTGTGGTAGTCAGTGATTCAAGCGCTTCAGGAACCATTGCTTTATTCTTAGCACTACAACAAATTTAACTGTGGCTGAGGTACAACCTTCTTCTGAAGACTACATCAGGGTCAGACATATAAAACACCGGAATTATCTAACGTATGAATTAGTAATACACACAAGTTTATGTACCTATTTTTATAAAATTCTTGCTGCTTTTTTTGAACTTGTTTGTGTAAAGTGAGATAAAGACACTGATGGTCAAGCACTTCACATCAGTGCTGAATAGGTCTAAATTGTTTTTTTAAAAATATAATGAAATAATAATATTTCATTAAAATAATATCAGAAATACTTAAGGGAACAACTGAAACATACAATGAATTATCTTACACAACACAGTTCATCTCAAGAGAGTTCAGGTGCAGAATAACAAATTCTATAGTATGCCTGTATAGAACATACATGCATTTATGTTTATACATATATATGTATGTATTTTACCAGTCACTTACTAATTCTGTTACCACATCCATGTCTGTAAGGGTATGCTTGTTGATCTGGACCACCTGCTATTAGTATATAGGCTCCTATTTTATTGACCCAAATGATCACCATAATAAAAAAGCTACTGTCTCAGTGAATGAGATACAATTTTGCAAAAACATTCATGTATATCTTTACTCCAAATATTGGGTCCCTTTGCCACAGAAAAAGTAGAGGGAAGACTTCTGGTTTTCTTAATTTCTTTGGAGGACAAGTAAATTCTTCCAACTTCCAGGACTGCTGGTCTGACTATATTTGTGATTACTAAGTTAAACATGTCTAAACAGAAAAATGGCTTGGGCTTTCTCCTCATGTGCTTTCAGCTGTGAAAAATAATACTATATTTAAATCACACAGACCATAGGGCACTCTCCAAAGACACAGAACTCTCTAGGGCAAGATAAAAATGCTGGTGTGGAATCTAAAGTGTATTGCAGAGGAGAGGTGCCACATGGTTTCAGAAGACCTCCAGAGATATGTAAATTAGACTGTAATCTTTAGGCTGTGTTATGTTAATTAAATTTCCAATCCTCACTACTGAAGATTTACTTGAAATAGCTATTTATTTAGCTATTTTTGAAAGGCTTGGTGAACTAAGGAGCTGCATCACGATTACTGCACTTGCCAGTGTATTATTTTCACAATTTGTTGGAAAAAAATTCTGAAAGTGCTTTCTGCATTTCTGCCTTCAGGCTATCCAGGCTATTAATGGCCACACCAACATGTCTGCTGAAGAGTTCACAAACATGATATTTGAGAAGATAGATGTGAACAATGACGGTAAGAATCTAGGTTTTCTTGGCATTGTCAGGGATTTTCCTCCATAAGGAAGTATGGGATCAAGAGGAAAATTAAACACACTGTTGAAGAACTGACTGTTTCAGATTAACTGAAAACCTGAATCTGTTCTTCTTTACCCATATTATTTCAGCTTTACAGTGAAGTTCAAATCAATGGACTCTATTAAGCTGACACAGGACTTACATGCAGTAGGGAATAAAAGATGGAGGTCTTGCACTGTTCATCCAAAATGCCAGTACTCTGGTTGCACAGCCAAATGGAAGTGTGATTGAGGTATATTTCAGTGTATTTGTGTTGGTTTAATCTATCTAAAATGTATAAGAAAACCCATTAAGATACATGGTTGCACAGGCTCCAGCAAGTTCCAAAGACTGGACAGCATATTGGAGGTCCCTTGAAGGCTGATTGTTAACACAGGCTAAAACACAAGCTAATGGCGGTTTTTGGTTTTTTTTCCTCTCAAGATAGGCAGATCAAGCCAACTGGACTTCCATTTGGAAACTAAAACTTTAGTTTACTTCTTCAGAGTTGTTTCTAGTAGAAAACCCATCACCAGTGAACATCTTCCCTCCTACTTCTAACCATGACGAGCCTTCTTCCACTGGCAATAACATTTTACATCAGTTACTGCAATAATTGACAGATTAGGAATATTAGGAAAGCATTGCAGACCTAAATCGTATCCCAGCCAGGAATTTTGAATATTTTTTAGTTCATTTTTCTGGTCTTATTTAGTATATGTTAAGATTACTTTTGAAAAAGCTGTTTGTGATATATAATCAGAGTATAAACTGTGATCTTCTGGTGCATGTGAGTAACTCATAGAGGATTTTTCCCCCACCTGCTTGGCCCATCTTTTGGGTGAAGGCAAATTACCAAAGGGTTCCAAATAACATATTTTAGAATCTAACCTGAATTCTGATTATTCATACTTTGGCTCCTGTTTTGACCATATGTTTACTACAAGCAATAATTGTATCTGAGCTAAACCATCAGCTGAAAAAATAAGTTTTGTATCTTAGATAATTTCAGCAGTGAAATGCCAGAAGATGCATTGTTCCGAATTATCTTCATAATGCTCCCATTTCAAACTGCTTTCCATAGTTAGTTATTTTTTAAATAGCTGCAAAGCAGCAGGCCTAGGTCCACCTGAGGGATGGGACAAATTTTAGTAAGTTTAGCTTTAACTATGCTACTTCCTTGTAGCTTCTTATTAAAGAAAAGGTCAGACAGACAAAGAACTTGCAGTGTCCTTCCTTATGTTAAAATACAAGAAATAACCCCATGGTTGTAGGGATCAGTTCTTTAAAAAATTCTCCTAATGGCTTTGCAATTTATTTTCATTAGCTCAAGGGAACCTGAGACCCGCCACGGTCACAGTGAGTCTGGGTATGCCAGTGTAACCACATCTCACTGCTAACTGCAGCGGTTTTTCTATGTACCATGCTAGCATTGGTACTTTGAAATACACAGCCTGGGATCAAGAGGAAATTCAAGACCAGTTGACCTGCATAAGCAGGAAAATGATGCAGTGTGTCCATCTGATGAGTCCAGGAGCCCCATCCAATCAAAGACCTCAGTCAAAGGCAATACAGAGCGAAGGAGATGGGAAGTAAGAGGAAGTGAGGGGATGAGTAGCAAAGCAGGAGGCTGCATACAGAGGCAGCTTGTCCTGTCTCTGCTCCTGGGATGATTATCTAAGGGCACTGGTGTTGACAGAAAAGGTGTAAACATCTTTCACTGAAGCCTTCTGTCACAGCACCAGCACTTCTGTCAGATGACATCTTTCCACTTTAATAGAATCATAGAATCATAAAATGGTTTGGGTTGGAAGGGACCTTAAAGATCATCTAGTTCCAACCCCCTGCCATGGGCAGGGACACCTTCCACTAGACCAGGTTGCTCAAAGCCTCATCCAGCCTGGCCTTGAAGACATCCAGGGATGGGGCATCCACAGCTTCTCTGGGCAACCTGTTCCAGTGCTTCACCACCCTCTCTGTGAAGAACTTCTTCCTGATATCTAATCTAAACCTCCCCACTTTCAATTTAATCCCATTACCCCTTGTAATATGTATATGAGCCTGCTTACCAGTGCAGTGAGGACCCATGTTACTGAAGAGGAAGCAGCCTTCACCACCCATGATTAGAAAGTGGTTTTCACATTTCTCAAATGCTGATCATTTTCCTTTTTTACAACAGATGAAGTTTCCAAGGTTGCCATGAACAAAAACCAAAACACAGAAAACTCCGGGGAGTACTTAAATCTGAAAATAGCCAAAAGTCATCTAGCTAAGAATTCTGCAAAAGTGCTCATGACTTGAATTGCTGCTCCCCTACACCCTGGGGCCCTAAGGCATCCAGCTATCTTCCTCTGTGCCTGACCTCTTGTCATTTCTTGTTTCAGTAAGAAATCATTCACTGTTGTGATTTTAACAAGAAACTTTATACCGTTCTCAAAGGAAAGATTCAAGCTCTTGCTATTAAACTAAGCTGTTTCCCCTTTCAGAGAAAAACAGTATCACTGGGACAACTTCTAACCAGAGAATTGTGTATACTTTTGTGTACCATGTGAGCAGACACCTGCCTAGGGCTGGCCTTTGCCTTTGCTGATAGGGAAGAGAGCAGGAAAAGAGGAAAAATGCTAAACTATAATCCTGCTCCTCAACAAAAGAGATTTTATAGTTGTCTTGCAACTTCCAAGGTATTACCTGATTTTGACATGAGCCTAAAAAATCATGCTCTAAATGACCATTTCAGTTTCTTGGAGGAATTTAGCTAATCAAACCACTTAACCAATTTTTTTACATCTTCTTATTGTGGCTCTAAATAATCCTAGTAGTCAACATAGGGAGTATGCCTGCTAATCCTCAGTAAATCATGCCTTAATCTGTTAAAACCATCTGTAAGAAAAATTCCAGTTATCTCAGTGAGAAGTGGTCCAAACATCTAAATTCAGCCTTGGTACAGGCTTCATTAATGCCCTTTTTCACCCATTTCTGTCACCACAGATACTGAGTACTCCTACTTGTCTTAGACTTCTGTGAAAGGTGTGCTTGATCTCTTTTAACAGAAAAAGAAAAAAAAAAAAAAAAGCAAGTCTGAGTTCTAGGATCTGATGCAAAGTGGGAAGACTTTAGAAAATGTTCTGCCTGCATTTGCCTATCAGCAGAGAACAGGGAACCTCCGTGAAGGATTTAATCTGGCATGAATGGTTTTGTGTTGGGCTGAGAGTGATTGCTGCATTCCTTAGTTCCTAAGGAGTACCTGATTTCCTTTCAGGGGAATTGACTTTAGAAGAATTTATCAATGGTGTGGAAAGAGACGAGGACCTACTGGAACTGATTACGAAAAGTTTTGACCTTTCCAACGTACTCAAAGTCATACAGAGTGGCAGGAGACACAGCATCTGAAGGATCCAGTGACAGATGTGGCATCTGTGGCATCATTTCAAGGAAGATAATATTTGATGCATTCAGAGAGCTTGATGTTGTCAAAGCCTGCCCAGGCAATACCGAGCAGCCTGCTCCAGAAGGAACAATTTTCACTCTTGACTCTATACCTCTCCTTTTCTTTTCTTTATTCTTTCCCTCACTAATCACTGTGGCAGACACAGAACACAAATATATATTTGCCCACACAGAGCAGAAAACCTGCTTGATAGAGTACAAACAATTTACACGGTCTTTATGAGCACTGTTCAGAGTAATCAATATCGCAATGAAAATACCACAAAATGCAACCTTTCTAGAAGACATGGAGTTAATAAATTTCATCTTTTAAGTGTGCGCTCTTTAACCTACTATCTAAAGTGTGGACATAAACTTCTAGGTGGGACTGGGTTCTATCCGGACCAATTAAGAACGAAGCCTGGATTGCATTAACTTAACATTTGCTCTAATAGGTACTCAAAATCGGAATAGGTTCTTTGGGAAACACCACAGTCAGCTTAATATTCTTGAGATGTGCATCCTTCTTAACAAGCTGTCTACCACTCTTGATTTTATTACATCGGTAAATTACAATAATGTGATTTTTTGATGGTTTCAGTAGGGTTCAGCTACTGGTCTTTCAAATTAACCTTTTATAGAAGTACTGGAATGAAATTTTGTTATCTTTGTGGAGTAAAATTAGAAGTTCAAAGAATAGCTAAAACCAAATAATTTTGTACGCACTCTGTTTCCCCAGCGATTTCTGTCCTTCAACTTGTGTGTCCTTTTCAAAACAATTTGTTTTCACTGGGCTCTTTGCCACGGCTGCATGAGACAAAAGGTAAGAGGTATTGTGACTAGTTAGGACTGCTGGATTCTGCCAGACTGTTTAACAGCTGAATTCTTCCTGCCTTTCCCTGACAGGGAGTATTAATTTAGGTATCTTTGCCCTGCTCAGATACCTGGTCAAAAGCTTTTTGCAATTTAGTCTCTTTGAGACTTCTACCTTCTTTCAAACTGGGTTTCAATTGTCTCTGAGTGTAGTCACTGTTAGGAGTGCAGGGAAGGCATTCACAGATGGCATGATCACATATGCCTCAATTTCTTAGGAAACTAGGCTAAAAACAACTCAGCCTTACTTTATAAATAACAAGATTAATTCTAAGAGCTGAAACAGAACTGCATGAACTGTCTGCAAAGGGAAAATTATAGTTCTCTCTGGTTCTGTTGGCATTTATTCTCTCTCGAGTCTGCAACAAGTTTTATCAAATTACTGCATTATATCCTAAGTTCTCCTTGGCTGAAAGTGCCCTGCAGGCATCACGCTAATATTAGTTATTGTTAGAAGCATCAGCTTTAGGCAAAATAATTTGTGCATGGATCGGTGCAGGTTGAACAGAACAATTATTAGGACTCAACATGAAAATGTTTTTCTTCCAAATTCTCTTCAAATCCATGTCCATTTGCACAAGAAGTGTGCTCCATCATCTGCAGTTATTATCCCAGGTTTTGGTTTGATCAATGGAATACACTAAGAGTATGCAACATGCATCACTTGACATTATAAACTGTTCTGACATTATAGTTCTGGCATTTGAATCTTTTATATCCTTTCAAAAAAAAAAAAAAAGAATGATGTATGAGACTGCTGATGGTTCAGATTTTAAGTTCTTGTATTTATTCACCATTGACACACTAATATGTCATTGTCAGTATCAGTTTTCTCATAGCCAGACTTTAAAAAAGCCTTTACTTAATCTTACGCTTTTGCACTTAGATCCTATGAGGGTGGTGTCCTTCAGAATTAGCTTTAAAATATTTAAAATAAAATGGTCCAATCTAAGCAATTTGGGTGTATGGGAACAGGTGTGGTTTTGCTTTTAAACTAATGAAGTTATGGAATTTGAAAAATTACTATTATGTATGTACACAAACTTTTTTTTTTAATAAAGGGACTTTAAAGAGAATATTTCCATTTAAACTTGTCTAATTTTTCTGTGTGACTGTAATTATATTTAGTGAATTACCAATTCAGGAGGAGTGTTTTGTTGTATTTAAAAAAATATGTATGTAAGGCAATTCTTAGCCATTTTCTGTTGAACTAAATTTTAAAGGAGTAGCTGGCATGCTCATTTTCTACACTTGAATCTAAAAACATTTAGTAGAAACCTGTGTAATTAAGAAGCAAGTATCTTTGCTGATTAATGTAAACACTTGGCACATCATTTCCAAAAATATTTACCTACAGTAACTCCACATGTGTTTGGGACTAGTCGTATCTACTTTTTTATAAGTTAACATACATTTCCTTTAACTACTTAAACACCATTTAATGCCCAGCTGCTTGAGATCAATGCATTATGGCCACAGTTCTCTATTGGGCTCATTCTTCTAAATTTGCCAGCTGCTCATCAATTGTATCAGTGAAATCAGGTGGCACAAGGAAAAACTCCCAAGTGTGACTCCCCAAAGTCTTGTTCCTGTGACTAGTTGTGGTGGAGATGCTTTGCAGTCATGAAGGTATATTTTAAGTTGACCTGATTATCGTAATGCTTATTGCTAGTTTAATAGCAGAAAAGGAAAAAGAAAGCCTAAGGTTAGCTCATATTACATCATGCCCCTTGGCAAACGCACAGGTGGTTTAGGGGCAGTGCTAAGCTGCTGATGCCGAGGGCTACCAGAGCCCACAGGAATGCTTTTGCTTCAAAGCCCAGCATGGGAGACAAAAAACCATTATAGCACATGCTCTCAGGAAGTGCTTTTGTCAAGAAGATTGATGCCAATGCCAGCTGCAAGTGTCTGGAGAAGCTGGGCTGCCTATGTCATCATCACAGGGGTGTAGGTTTTAATTAAGATAGATGTGTACTGAGAATGGCTAATGATTTTGTCACCATCTTCACCTTGGAAAGAATCACAGGTTTCAAATTCACTCTGTGCAGCTGGGTGAGCTTTGCCAGTCAATGGGGTAATTGGTGCTTTTTCTTCTAATATGAGCTCTTTTACTGCTAGGAAATACTTATGACTTTATATTCTTTTTATTGCATCCAAACAGCTAAAGGTAATTAGTACGGCAGTCCCCTTTTTCAAACAATTCTTAATTGTCCTAAAACCACCTCCTTTCCTTTTCTGGTAGCTCAATATGCTAGGAAAATAAATAGATATATTTTCTTCTAAGAATCTGGGAATTCAAAGCCACAAGCAAATTGCCTTTTCTTGTAGATATGAAATTGCTTAAGCATTAATGGTCACGATTAAACCTTATGCCGTAGTTACACATCCCTGAAAAAGTGGAAGGATAGCTTGCTGTGGTGTGGAAAAAAATCTCATAGCCGCATTTAATTTTTTACCTTATGTACAATTAGCTGTACCATACAGACCATAACAACTAAATATTAAGTTAAATATTCAAAGCTCGGGTTCCCTGTGCACAAGGACATATGTCCATTTCCTTGATACTGGTTCAAGATTTTCCACATGGAAAGATTTTCAGAAGTCTTCCATGATTACAGAAATTGCTCAAGATATCAGGGAAGGATTTTTAAACACCATTTTAAAAACTTTTGCTAAATACAGTAGAATATTCAGAAAATAGGAAATGCAGGTAGCTTTATACTGTACTTTTTGACCTGGCCTTATTAGAAAGCAGAGGGAGAAAACAGCTCAAGTATGTGATTTTTAACATGGCAAAATCTAGCAGACTTGAGATTGTAAGTGAAATAACAAGCATAATGACCCATCCCTGCCTGCAATGGGCTCTTTTCTCCAGTCCCTGCCCAACCTGTTTGCATCACTGTCATTTCTACATCAAGCTTTGGTGAACCCTTGTTTTATTCTGTAGTAACCTGACAACTTCTGACCTAAAGATTAGGAAAGAAGCCACTGCTCGAGTCACACCTGTAGCAAACAGAGAACATTACTCCTACAGCCCGGCTGGGACACAGAGCAGAAGACAAAGCTCTAGCTTTTAATTAAGGTATACAGATCAACTAGAAAAGTGATGTCCTGTGCTCAGGCCTGAACAGATTTTTGCCTTACAGCAGCCATGTGGGAGAAGGTTCAGCCACCAAAGGTAACTTAACTGCCAACAAAAGTTGTAAAAGTTTTCATTTATGAATAGTTAATTTTCATTTCCACCTACTCTTCAGTAGAACTGTAATGGAATTTCAGACAGTTCACTACACAGTTGTTACTGTGCTTACAAACAACACTGTAATGAAATACTAGCTTTTGAGTCGCTAAACCACCAAATATTACTGGCTAGGGTTTGAGTGTCTTGTTGCTTTTAGTGAGGCCTGGACTTTACATCTCATTTAAAGCTGCACCGCTTACAGAAAATGCCAACTAACATACACGCCATGCAGAATACCAGAGAGGCGGGTAGGGCGGTTGGGGAAGAGCCACAAAACACCCAAAAAGACCATGGGGAAAAAGAAGCAGGAGAAGAAACCTAAAGAAGGAGAGGAGGTAGAGATTTCCCCATGAAAGGGACATCATGGTGTGACAACTCTCTGGTACATGCTGTAGAGAAAAGTCCAAGTGTCAAAGTATGGAGAAGAGACTAAGGCTATGAAAAGGCATGTTCATGTTGTGACTGTTCTGTGCTTCAGACACTAGACACCTCAATTGTTTCTACAACTGATCAACAGAAGCTCAAGCAGAAAGTATATAGTATTTCACTTGAAATTCTGTCCAAGATTTGACAATCCTTGCTGCACTAATGGAGTTAGATAATTTTTCCAACAATGCATTGTTGAAGGAAGAGCCCAGAAGAGGTCACACTACCCTGTTTGTGCAGGAGATAGGCATATAGATACAAACCAAAATTGCCTCTGAATAGCAATGATACTCAAGCACTGTTTTTGACAACTGAGTCTGAGCACCTGATCTAAAGAAAAAATGGTTGGTATTCCATTCT
The DNA here is from genome assembly GCF_000690775.1 of Eurypyga helias. Taxonomy (NCBI): domain Eukaryota; kingdom Metazoa; phylum Chordata; class Aves; order Eurypygiformes; family Eurypygidae; genus Eurypyga; species Eurypyga helias. The sequence goes on from NW_010253804.1 coordinate 13,999, forward strand.
CCTATCCCATGAGCTATCTAGTCTTCTAGTTTTCTGAATATATGTAGCAATTAGAGATCTTTTAAACTCCACCTTTCTTGGAAAACTCAAAGTACACTCAATGATAAGTGAATGCGGACTTATGGACTGTTTGTGGTCCCATATAAGCCAGCAATCCCATCCACTGGGTGCAGATCCAAAGCAAAACAGAATTTCTTCATGCTAACATCTAACGAAGATATCAGATTTATTCAGAATCTTATTAACCTTTTATACAGCACAGTATTTCTGTGGGCTACTGCAGAAGAGTGTAAATTTTGGAAACACTTTTAAAAAAATAGAGAGTAATATATTAGCACCATGATCACTGTCCTTTTAAAAATGAATGAAATATTCATAGAAGGGTTGACACAGTTTTGAGTGTATCAAAAGAAACTAAACTCCCATCAGGCTTTAGGCACAGCTTTTCATTCTTAGCATCCATTAACATGTTCCTTCCATCCCTGTCCCCAAAGCAATAAAAATTATGTGGTCTTTTTACACTGGCAGCATACCTCTGGCATATAGCTTTAATGGTTCTGAACAACATGGGAAAAGTTTGCACTTTTCCTCTTCTTTTTATTTAAATTACAAATATTTGACAAATTGCTTCTATCCCGGAGGATTTCAAAACCCCTCAGATTTAAACCACAGCTCAGTTTTAAAGAGCTGCTAAAACTTAGAGGCAAAAGTGGAACATTTGCAATTAAACAGGTTTTTATTGTTCTTCCATTGTTCCTTTATTATACTAAAGGTGCTTATATCAGAAGAGTACCTTTATTCCCCTGCCCTCACTTATTTTTTAATTAGGTCAGTTTTCCCTTTGATACCTTGTTCACCAGCTCAGCCTCTAATGGCAAGGTCAGCTAGGAATCAACTTCTGGTGATGATCATAATTTTGTCATCTTCTAAGTAACGCAATTCTACAATGAACATCAAGCAGCTCACAAAACATAAACTATAACATATGACCAGAGCTACCTGCAAGCAAAATACTTTTTCACTTTTCCAAGAAATTTTGGGCTCTTCCCTAAACCTTCAAAGTGCACAGGGAAAACAAATACACAAAAAATCCAAGCTTCTTCATTATCAGTCATTTTTTTTCTAAGTGTCTGAGATGGTGACATTCCCAAGCACCCAAGTTAGGAGCTGACATTCCTTAGATACTCAGTGGAAAGAGGAAGCCCTTGTAGTGCTGGGTCAGCACATCCAAACTACCATCTGAAGAAGCTGATATGAATAATCAAGCAAAATAAAGGCATAGTGCTGCATTCCAGAAAGGGAAGCTCCAAAACTGATGTGTTCTGCCTGTCAGGGTTAATAAATGCCTCTGGAGAACATAATTATAAGTCTTAACTTAGTACTTCTTGGTGGGTTTGACTGTTGGTGAAAGCACATTTGTGCCCACTCAGATGCAGGATGTGGTCTGCTGTCACCATCCCTGCCTCCTGCCCAGAAAAGTGCCAAATGCAGCGAGGTCTCCGAGTAGAAGTCAGATGTGCACAATAGGCAAGAAGCTATTCCCAGGACTAAAGGGAAGTGCTGGCCAATGATCTTAAGACAGACCAAAGTGAAGGTGGACATGTAAGAAATTAATGTCTTGCAGCTATAAAAGTTAGGGGGAGACGGTTTAACGACTAAACTATAACATTGTTTCAGGTAGAAGAGAAATCATCAAAGCAAAATCCTCCTAGCCCCAAGGTTTATTTCCTGGAAGTGGGGATGGCAAAGTATGTTCGAGACAAGGCAGTCTGCCTTGAGCAGGAAGAAATATTTTATGTGAAAAGCAAGCAAATCAGATATGAACAGACTATGATGCATTGTTTTTCCATATCTCTTTTCCTACTTGCACTGTTTTGGTCTGCTGCTGGCTGAACTATGGGTTTTTTTCCCCTTTCAAATTCTCTGTGCTTTTTTCTACTTGCCCAAAGTGCTACTGGAAGCTCGAGGGAGTCAGACCCCGAGAAGAAGCAGGAGAGGAAAGATAAAAATGGCTTTCCAGCATCTGAGGAGTAGCTTTGTGCTGGAGAAAACTGTTTACTCACAGATGTGCTACTCGTGCTGCTTATTTTCATTTCTTTCATTTCTGATTTCCATTGACATCCAAGGCACATTAGAAGATGAACTTTCCTTTTTACTGGAGAGATATAATAAAGCATCTTCTCCTATATATCTAAACCAGAGACATCTGGAAATGAGAGCCATGGTGCAAGGAGGCCTTTTGACACTATTCCCATGACAAGGCTCTGCTTATCAGACTGAGAAGCATTTCACATATTGTGGTAATTTGCAGTAAAAATTGCCACAGATGGTGTTAGTTAGCATTTGTGGAGTTTATTTGGCTACAGATCTATCTCCACATGTTTCTGTGATACCAAAAAGAGTGCAGAGACAGAGAAGCCCAAATAAACCCAACTTTTTCTTAAAGGAGGTTTTGTTAAGAATGAATTTCACTATAACCTCAGTAGTAGTATGGTCACAAGATACACTGAGCTATATAAATCCAGCTCTAATTTTCACTAAAAGTAATCCTAAACTATACCTGTAAATGATTCCTGATCATCTTTTGTTTTCCCACATGCTTCTAATCTGTGTATATAATTTTTAAAACATATAAGCAAGAGATACAACCCCTTGATTAGCAGCTCCTTTGCTCCCTCCCAGCACCCATCTCCTTGTTGAGATGATCTTACCCCCACCTCTCAGTATAGGCTGGTGTCCACCTTATCAGACCTTCCCTAAATGCTGCAAAATGTCTAAGCAAATAAATGTTAACCTCATGCATCATAAGAGTAAGGCAGAAAAGGAGTTCATAGCAATCCTTCCTTTTTCATTCTAAAATATTCAGGTATATTGTGCCAAAAGGCAGACCTAAACTTCCAGTTCAATCAAGCATAGTGATGTGTGACCTCCTACATATTAGGTTAAGTGATAGGGAGCATAGTGTTTGGCTGGAAATGTGTCTTTGAATGGGGCATTTTTAGGCACAGGTGCCATCAGGAAACACTGTCCCGCCTTGTGCAGCAGGTGTAGCTGGGTGTACTCTACTACAAATCCATGAGTGTTAGACACCAGATCGGACATATGGTGCCTCAGGACACAACAGCTCTGCAGAGCCCTGCCACTTTGACCATCTCCTTTCCACTTAACTGGGGAAAGGAATTGGTCTAAATCTTCCTATTGCATTGTTTTCCATGTGGGGTGATGCAGTTCCTCCTCATTATCCTGAGAAAAGGGCCTCCAAGCTTCCACACTGTCTGCATTTTGTTGATGGCTCAAGAAATTTTGCCAGGCTTTCCCTGTTCTTCTTGGCCCTGCTCGTATTTGTACCTACCTCCACCCAAGCTGCCCCCATCAATGCATCACAACTTTTTTTTCTAGCCATCACTCTGCTACCAAGTCTTTATCTACCCCCTTTGATTTTTCTTCTACAACCCAATCCTTCAGCCAGCTTTACACAGATCTTATTTTCATTTTTAAGCTTTCTTCTCCTATAAAATGCCTTCCCACTTCCTTGAAGACAGCCCACAGAAAAAGGGTTGGGGGCAAGAAAAGAGAAGGTCAGAAATTTAGAACTCCATGCACTGATATAAGAATCCATTGTGCCTCAGAAGCGATAAACCACCCAAAGAAAATTGAAGCCTACATGTCCAGATGGGATTAACTCCTTGCTCTGCGATCCACGGTGTTGAGAAGTCAGAGGTTTGACACAAGCAGGACATGTCTGTCAAGCTATGCTGCTGCCCACTGACCCCATCCACAGCCATGGATTCTTATGAGTTTTGTAATGGGGGAAGTACACCCACCACACCATATTTTGAGTAGGATCTAAGTGATTTGTACAACACATAGGCATGCATGCCATGTAATTCTGATTTTGACAAGTACCTGCTATACAAAAACCTCTGAGAATACAGCAGCATGTTTAAGGGCCCTCAGGTGTGTACGGGGGGAGGGCGGGTGTCCATGCCCTGCACAACCCTACCACCCTTGCTAATGCTACAGTCCCAGCTCTCTGGAAGCTAGCTGAGGTACTGCTGGCCCTGCTACATTCACGTTTCCCCTTGCAGGACAGACCCAGCAACACTTGACTTCCATAAAGCTTCCCTCAGACATAAGGCAAGCAGGGGGTTGAACGAGGGGAAAATAATAGCTCAGGCATAGCTGTTTTCTTTTTGATCTCTGCAGCAGTGAGTCTAGCTCAGAAAGGTGTGTAGCTTGACAACTGCAGCCCAGAAAAGTCATTCCCTGTTTTATCCCAGCAAGGACTAACTTCTGTGCTCTTAAACCATATACAGCTTCCATAACCAGATGCTGCCACAGCACTTCTGCCAAAATATATCATTCGGAAAATGGCCTTTTGCTCTGTGCATACAGCAGTTCTCTCAGGCGACTGCAAATGTTTATGAGCAATTTTCTAATAAGGACAAGGACACATCCTTTTAATGAAACTCATCTTTTCTAGCTGAGGAACTGTTATAATTTCATCTGGTTCAAGTGACCAGGCATATGTTGTTGAATCATGCAGACCAAATATTTATTTTGACCACTTCAAAAATACCTTGCGGGCTAACTCTGGTTTGCCCAGCTCTTTGTTAAAAAATTGCAAATGAGAAACATTCAAAAAAATCACAGCTTGTTTGCGCATAATTTGTACACTCACAGTAGAAAGGGCTATGTATCTCAGCTAAATCATTTGCAATGAGTAATTCCACCATGCGGTACAGATGCAGAGTGTTGGAAGTTACAGAACATTATGGAAATGTATCTTCCATCCTCAGGAGACGGGAGAATTTTAATTCCTGGCACTGAAGGCAGGCTTGAATGAGAATATGATTAAACTTTTATAACTGCTTGATGTTTTCTTGGCTCAATCAATATTCTTTTCAATAAGCCCTTGGCCTGTTTCAGAAGCACTGCCAATATTTGTTGTTGAGTAAATGTGGTTTTATTTTTCACTCCCGCCGACCTGATCAACAGAATGACATCGATCACAATGAGCGCTGTGTTCAAACATTTTAAAACAATTTAATCTGCTCATGCAGGACAGAGGTTGGGTAGCAGTGCTGATTACAGCACATCTTTTAGTGGCTTGTTACAGATGAATATGCTTTGATATCACCTCCAATGTGTCCGACTGCAATCGTTCATTTGTGCAAGCTGCCAGGAACGGATGGGGTCATGCAGAATCGTTGCTTTTTTTCTTTCAAAGGAAGACCTAAAGGGACACAACAGGTAGCCATGCATTCCTCAGGAGGACTAGCATACTGGGGATAGACCATCCATCCCACTGTGTGTGAAAGCACTACAGGGAATTGGCTATGATTATTTAGATGTTAATACTGTCAAACATAGAGAAGCTAGACTAGAATTTAGGATGCCCCTACAGCCTATTCACCCATCTGGCAATGGCATGGGCATAACTTTGGATGAACTACTTAGCTCTGTGCTTTGGGTTTTCCATCTATCAAGCAAGGTTAATAATTCTTACTATGTTTTGTGAAACAGTTTGACATCTATGCAAGAGAGGCATGATGTGACTGTTGAGTTGTGGCAGTCGTTCAGCACAGTGGTGATACTCAGTTCTTTGCCAATCCAGGCAGAAGCTACCTCTACAAAATGCCAGGAAGAGTGAAGCGTTTGGAGCAAAAGTCAATCCAGACAGTTTCAGCTGATGCTGAGAAATTGGGAAAAGTGGCAAGAATTGCTCTTTCCTTTGCAATGAAATTCTCATTTTTTTGCTTCACTGGTAGTACAATCCTACTAGGTCTGATTCCTAAGCTTTGTGCCTTGAGTCCTCAATGACAAAAAGTGACTTTTTTTCTCACTTCTCCATTTTTACATGATGGAAAAGAGGATTGACCATTTCAGGGTAATGGCTGTCCTAGTAATGGCTTGTCCTTCCTTTCACAGACATGGTGGCTGAATTTGGGAACTGCCTTTACACATGAGCTTACAGTCAGACATATTGCAGTGATCAGAAGGCTTCAGAAGTACCCAGGTGCTGTAAGTTGGTCCCACCAGCAGCCACAGACCCACACACACCCCAGCAGGACAGGGGAGAGGTAGTAAGAGCAAATGCAAGAAAACTCGTGAGTCAAGATGAAGACAGTTGAGCAGGTGAAGGAAAGAGGGGGCGGAAAACCCCTCCTACAAAAAACAAGTGATGCAAAGGCAATGACTCTCTACCTCCCACAAGCAGAGATCTCTGAAAAATGGCCAACATGGAAGAACAAAAAAATCTCACCACCTTCTTCCTCTACCCCAGCTTTTATTGCTGAGCCTGATGTCATATGGTATGGAATATCCCCTTGGTCAGTTCAGGTCAGCTGTCCTGCTGTGTCCCCTCCCAACTTCTTGCACAGCCCCAGCTCACACACTCACTGGCCGGGTGAGAAGTGGGGTTGCAGCAGAGTGGGGAAAAAAAAGGGAAAGCCTTGTGCTTGTAAGCACTGTTCAGCAAAAGCCACATAATTAATGTCTTACCAACACTGGTTTAGCCACAAACCCAAAACACAGCACCACAGGGCTGTTATGAAGAAAATTAGCTCCACCCGGCCAGACCCAGTATAACAGGAAAGAAATGAAAATAGCAAATTGCCATCCTGGCAGAGGCCTCATCAGACTGGAACTGATTAAACTGCTCTCCCACAAAATTAAATATGCTCTTGAACAACTGAGGACAGTAAACAACCTTCAGAGAACAAGTGACCCAGCAAGGGCAGCTTTTGAGACTGCTCCGATTCCCTTCAGCAGGCCTACACACTGTGTTCAGAAGGAGGGGGCTAAACAAAGCTACTCAGCCCAGTACCGTGTTTGGGAGCTCAGCAAAGTATCTGGCTGGACGGGCAAGTTTTTTGATGGCTTCCTGTTTTTTTGGTTTGTTTTGTGTTTTATCTATCAGCATTATGGGGTAGTTGGGTGTGTTTAATTATGATAAGTTTTGGAAGCAGTTGTCTGTCTAATAGACACTCATGCAGGGACTGCCTTATGTGAAAGAATGTTTGTGACTTTGCATAGCGTTGTGAGCAAGGAGGAGTAAAATCGTGTTTTCTTTCCTATCTCTAGGAGAGCAGGGAAGGCAGGGGTCCTCGAAGAGGTGGTGGTACGCAGCGCCTGCTGCAGCACCTGGCCTGTGCTAACTGATCTATTGTGGTCTTTTCCCAGGATGCTCATGCTCCCTCTTCCAGAGGCAGACAGCTCTTCAGCATGCCCACAGCTACACCCCCCTTCCACATTTCTCAGTGGTTTTTCACAGCCTCTGAATCTCTAATTATATTCACTGAGTTGACACAAGCTGAGTTGTGCAAGGGTTTCTGGAAAAGAGCAGTTATTTTATGCTTTCATACTCCCTTGTACAGAGAGTGAGAGCAGCATGCAATCCGGAAGAAATATACTGAAGAGAGATGAGTTTGTCATTTCAATAGTCAATGTGATGTTTTGGCTGTATCTGAAGATCAACATTTACAGAGAATAGATGTGTAAATCGCTTTTTATATGATTCTTCAGAGGTTGCTTTCAGAAAATGATTTACTATTCCAGATGCACATTCTCAAAGATATTGACTGACTGGAGAGAATTCAGAGCAGAATAGCAAAAATGATCACTTAGTGCAGATGTTTTGATTTATAAAAAAGTGATAAAAATATTAAATTGATAAAATACAGCTTGAGGCTGGGTAACTGTTGAGCTATAGAGGACACAGCCCTCTACAACTATGAATAAACAGCATGAATAAATCAATTACATATGGCAGTGTACCATGGGGTATGCAATGGCACACACAGCTCCATCCAACGAATTATTCTGTAAGCCAAACTAACCATAGAGAACAGCATTTCTGTCAAACATTTCTGCAGAGACCTAGTCAACAGAATTGCAGAACATGTGGAGTTTGGCCAGAGCAGAGGATGAGTATCAAGCACTATAGAGGCACCAAAGAAGTTTTCTTCTTGAAATGTGTTTCTGCTTCATATTAATTAAAAATATTCTCTTTTATAGCAAAAAAAATGGCACAATGGTCATTGTTTACTTACTCATAAGATTAAAAAGATGCTGGCTGTCTCCATACCATAGGAAATAAAGCCTCAGAGGTCTGGCTGTGTACTGACTGCAGGACCAGGAGCTTTTTGTCTCTCCGCTGGCACTGTCCAAGACCCACGCATCCTCATGGCCCATACCACAATTACACCCTTACAACCCAACCACCTCCACTCTAATGAGGACTGCAAGCGACTCCTTCAAGTACTCAGCTTATTTGGTACTTCAGAAATAGTTGTAATGATTTATTAAGTATCTGTATTGCAGTAGAGCCTAAGACAAGGACTTTATTATGCTTCTTTACAGTTAGATGCACTACCATGCTTTGCAGTCTGCATAAATGCATCCTCTGGACAAAAGCACGAGCTAACGTTTGTTGACTCTGTGATTCCTAACGTTTGTTGACTCTGTGATTCCTAAGGTCATCTTTGAATTTCTTGTTTATACCTTACCAAATATACCAGTTACTACTGCTGGAGGATAGTTTTCATGCACAACTGCTGAATGCCACTCTCATTTTCTCACAGGGGTGGTAGAAGAAATTCTTTGCAATTGAGTGCTCCTGTCACTCTAGTGAAGTGTAGCATGAATTCAAAACAGGCAAAAGTAACTACTGGATTTGTTGGCTGAAAGACTGATTTTCTGTCAGTATGACTGAAATAACAGGAACATACGCTTATTTTCCTAGATTAGTGATTACCTCAAATATAAAATGTCTGGGGCTATTTCCATTATTTTTAGTATAAAATTAGAAATCAAGAAATCAGAAGGGTGTAAAGTGAGTGTCTCCTAAGCAAGGGAATGTCAGAAGAAAGTAATTAATCTCATCCTATGTGCACTCTTTTTCAATCTCTACTTATCAAAGCACTACAAAGGGCTCAAAAATACCCACAATAAAGGCCACAATGACCATAAATCATAGAGTGAAAAAACAGACCTTTTTTTTCCACCACTGACTTTATGATGCTTGGGGGGGTTTTGTTCGGGTTTTTTTGGTTGGTTGGTTGGTTTTGGTTTTGCTTTTTCCATGGGAATAGCACTTTGTTGAAAGAACTGAATAATTACTTATCCAGTACATTTGTTTTATCTTCCTTTAAGTGTGGGACTTCAGGTCATAGAATCACAGAATCACAGAATGGTTTGGGTTGGAAGGGACCTTAAAGATCATCTAGTTCCAACCCCCCTGCCATGGGCAGGGACACCTTCCACTAGACCAGGTTGCTCAAAGCCACATCCAGCCTGGCCTTGAACACTTCCAGGGATGGGGCATCCACAGCTTCTCTGGGCAACCTGTTCCAGTGCCTCACCACCAGGTCCTTCTTACTACTCGTCATCTAAAGCTTTCCCTGAACATTGCCAACTTGTCAACTTGCTTGTCAACAGGCTTGTCAACTAACAAATTTCCTAATACTATTCTGAACTACTCCAACATTTGACCATGTTGGAACCATCACAGTATATATTTTTCCAGTATTCAGGGGACTAAAAGTATTAGTATTATCTCTATTTTACCCACAGGAAAGGAAAGACTCTAGGGACATGATTCGAACCACTGAGTGCCCACCAGTTTTTGTCAACTCAGTTGGAGATACACAGAATCTGGTTTATTCAGGGTATTTACACTTTTAAAAAAAATCTTAGGAAGTTTATATAAGCTTTTATCTATTCAAAGCATAGCTTCCATCAAAGTGAATAGTAAGAGAAAGTGCTGAGAGCTTCTGCAAATATACTCCCAGGTGGGTATCAAGAATATAAAGAATATGCAGTTAGGTGATCATCTGTGAGATTTTAGTTTCTAAATTATTTGTCCTGCATCCGTGCCAGTGGGATGACAGTGACAAATGTAGGAATGGCATCTAGTTCATCAGCTTTGAATTACCACTCTTGTCCTTTCTCTTTGTGCTAACCAAAATCAACACCTTGCTACTCTTGTAACCGGCTTGCTCACCACACGTGATTTCACTGCTGAGCACAGGTTTTCCTGCAGTGGTGGCACAAAAATTGTACATTTGAAAGGGTAAGGCTTTAATGAAGAAGCAGAAAAAAGTAAGACCTGCCAGAAACAGGGTAAGACCTTAATGAAGAACTTGTCAGCTGTGGAAAATTCACAACCATACAATACCAGGAGTGGTTAAAAACGGATTAAACAATCTATTTTTTCTTTAGTTCTGCCACATAAAAAATAAGAATTATTACAATGGATAAGTAGATAAATACAAATCAGCTTTAGACAAGAAGCCATTAGGAAACATTAATCTGTGTTGACATTAGTGACATGGAAAATGTTTTTGTAATGGGAGGTTCCAGGGAACTTAGGATTGTAGAATCATAGAATTGTTTAGGTTCGAAAAGACCCCTAAGGTCATCAAGTCCAACCATGACCCTAACTCCCCCGAGTCCACCCCTAAACCATGTCCCTAAGCACCACGTCTGCACATCTTCTAAACTCCTCCAGGGAAGGAGATTCCACCACATCCCTGGGCAGCCTGAGTCGGTGCTTGACAACCCTTTCAGGGAAGAAATTGTTCCTCACATCCAACCTAAACCTCCCCTGGTGCAACCTGAGGCCGTTTCCTCTCGTCCTATCGCCGGTTACTTGGCAGAAGAGTGCGACACCCACCTGGCCACAACCTCCTTTCCGGTAGCTGTAGGGAGCAATGAGGCCCCTCCTGAGCCTTCTCCAGGCTCAGCAACCCCAGTTCCCTCAGCCCCTCCTCATCAGACCTGTGCTCTCGGCCCTCTGCCAGCTCCGTTGTCCTTCTCTGGGCACGCTCCAGCACCTCAGTGTCTTTCTCCTAGTGAGGGGCCCAAAATCTGAACACCCTGTTCACAGTGCGACCTCACCGGTGCTGAGCCCAGGGGGGCAATTGTTTCCTGAGTCTTGCTGGCAACACTGTCTGATACAGGCCAGGATGCCACTGGCCTTCTTGGCCACCTGGGCACACTGCTGACCAACACTGCTGAGTACTTTTCCGCCAGGCAACCTTCCCGCCACTCGTCCCCAGCCTCTAGCACTGCAGGGGCTTGTTGTGGCCAAAGTGCAGGACACCATGCACTCAACGTGGTAAAAGCAGTTTTTTTAAATCTTTATTCACAGAAAATGAATGGTTGCTTAAAGAATATTGGAGTGTAATGGGACAATTTTCAAACCTCAGTGTCAGTGGGCAGGTAAGATGGCCGGCAGTGTCAGTTCCAGCTCTCCTCCTCACTGGCCTCAGGCCTGCAACCCTACTGGAACAGTTGAAGAATGACTGGAAAGGGCATGACTCATGGTGGCCGTTTAGCATCAAATTCTCCATTCCTCATTCCTCTGACCATTTTCGCTGAATCCAACAGTAAGGTTATATTCTGTATAGCTTTGCCTGGAACACCCGGGCCTGCACGGCTTCCCAGCTGGGGTGTGGGCAGGGCCTGCAGCGCCAAGGAACTCCAGCTCCCAGGCAGCCTTGTCAAAAG
>NW_010253805.1:0-1066 GCF_000690775.1 Eurypyga helias
GGAATGTGAAAGCCGGACGGTGCTGAGAGGCGGGAGCAGAGGTACGAGCACCCTCCGCCGGGCCGTACCGTGTAGTTGTTGGCCTGTCCCCGCTGTCCTTCGGGCTCTGCCGGCTTCTGCTTTCCCAGACGAAGCCTGGGCACGGCTTTTGGGAGCAGGGTGGTTGCCGAAGGTCGGCAAGGCCACAAAGTTTGTGCACAGAAGGAAGTTTGGCGCGGGGGACGTGAGGTTGGTGCCTCTCCTCAGCAGTGTCTGCTCACAGGCTAAGGCCAGCGCAGGTGCTGCTGGGAGTGCTGGCGGCGCGGTTTTGGCCTGGCTCTTCTCTGGGGGGCACCAAAGGCACATGAGCCGTGTGGCGTCTCCGGCCGTGTTCCGTGACCCAGCAGAGCGGCAGGGCTGCGTGGCAGGCACCGGGCCAGGCTCCTGGTGCAGCACTTGAAGGTGACTGTGACACGGCAGAGCAGCTCGGGAAGGTCCGTGTGATCGTCATTGAAATTCAGAGGGAGCAGCTTTCCGGGTTGACGTTTTGGAGATGGTATTAGGATGTTCCTTTAACCCGCCTGGATTTGCGTGCTTTGAGAAAAGGCCACGCGCTGCATATTGATCACCCGAGTGAGCCGGGGGCTCGGGGTCAGCACTTCCCCCCCCGGCCCGCGGCAGGGCTTGTGGGCTGTGAAGGGAGAGGTCCTGTTGCCCACCTCGGTTACAGGTCCCAAGGCACAAACTTCAGTTTCTCACTTCCCAGTGAGGGTCTCCCTGGATATCTCCTGTCGGCGGAACTGAAATCCTTTGGGGCCTAAACCGAGGGTTTTGGTAAATACTGCAAACTTTCTGTATGCTCTGAATTTATTTCTTCCGGCCCTGCTGCGTCAGAGATCTCCGCTTTCGGTCATCTTCCTGTGGAGATGATCCTTTTGTATCATCCTGACATCCCAAGAGGAGATCCCAGTTGTAGGCATCAATCCCACCGCTTCATTACACACTTCATGCCTGTCTGCACCTCCTGTACCCCTCGTTCTACTGGTGTGGCACTTCTCTTGGACTCAGGGAATTAGTCATGGAATCA
>NW_010253806.1:0-36349 GCF_000690775.1 Eurypyga helias
CTGGCCCAGCGAGGCCGCACGGCGCGGGGACGGACAGGCGCACCGAGCAGGGCAGACGCCTTAGCGGCAGAAGAAAGGGGGAAAACCGAAGTGGTTTGTTTTGCTCCACGAAAAGGTACAGCGAAAGGTGGGTAAGAGGAGCGGAATGAGGTTGAAAAGCTTTCGGGTGTAGCAGATTTACAGGAAAACTGCAGTGAAGTAGGAGGAAGAGCTGTGACAGCGCTGCAACATGCGCTTCGCTACCGGCTCCCTCAGGTCATGAGATTCTATATGGCTCAGACTTCCACCTCCTTTTCCCCATAAAATTGGAGGCACATGGAACATCATGAACACCTCATTATAAAAGTACTTCCCCTAAAGCAGTGCTAGCACCGTGGCTGTGGATTTTGTTTTTAAGTACTGAGTATGTTCATCTGTGTAGGTGCAGAAGGGTCCGTTCCAAGGAAACAACCTGAAGTATGGTTTCCAAACCACATGAGGTTCCCAGTGTGGAAAGCTACCTTAATCCCTTCATTCACAGCCAAAAAAACAGGAATTAAAACAAGTTCTTAAAGGGCTCAGTGGAAGGAGCAAAAGGCACACGGTGGTCTGTTCTAGGGGTAGCCAGTCACCCTACTTCATGCTCCGTTTCCACTGAACCCTAATGCGGCCTAGATCCCCTTCAGGAACTGGAGACGTCTCACACCATGGCATGCTTGCACTTCACCCAGCAGAAGGTGTACAGCAAGTGGAAAGCAGCTGTGCAATCCACCAACTCTCATTCCACAGCACAGAAAAACGCTCAGACCTCAACAACACTCTCAATTGCAAGAATGACCAGCCTACACCTCGTGCCAAACACAATATCCAAGAACTTGCACGATTCCCTGGATGCTTGCTCAGCTGTAAGCAGGTCAGAAAGCAGTTGGTTTGCTTTTCTTTGGATACAAATGACTTAATTCTCTCACACAGCTCAACATAAAACTGAAAATGCTCATTTCAGCAACCCTTCACCACCTTAGCGTATGGTTTGTAGCATTTTTGGGTGAGTTTGGGGTTTTATTTTGTTGGTGATGGTGTTGTTGTTTATTCTTAAAGCACAGTTGATTAATGTTCTCTTTGGATTTCTCTAATTTTTACTTCATTTATGAAACTAATCAGAAACTTGGTCAGGCAGGTAATTTGTAACGTGAAATATGCTTAAAAAGCAGAAGATCTTAGCAATTCCTTTTAAAAAAGCAGTGTTACCAGTAGTGTCACTTATCTTCCTGTTACTATACATTTTTTCTTTTAACAGAAGAGCCAGGTCACTTGTGCACACGAAGCAAGCAAACTACTAACTGCTTGTAAGTGCACACATGTGATTCTGCACAGAAATGCGGCCAACCAACAGCATTTAAAGAAACCCCAATTAACTGTAGGACTTGATTCAGTTTTTCCATTTCTGTCCTTACATTTTCTAATTACAGACTGTAAAATGAGAGGAGGAAAGACTATATAAAGCACCTTGCTATGTTAAAGGGTTAATGAACAACATAGATACGATTCACGCACCAAATTATCTAAGAATAAAGTGTGACTGACACAAAAGCTGATGCTGGTATGCAGCACAGAGTGCGAACTGCAGACAAGAATAGGCATACCAGAGATTTGTTTCAGCTCCTGGCTTTCACACACCTAATAGAATCACAGACTGGTTTGGGTGGGAAGGGGCCTTAAAGACCATCTAGTCCCACCCACCCTGCCATGGGCAGGGACACCTTCCACTAGACCAGGTTGCTCAAAGCCTCATCCAGCCCGGCCTTGAACACTTCCAGGGATGGGGCATCCACAGCTTCTCTGGGCAACCTGTTCCAGTGCTTCACCACCCTCTCCGGGAAGAATTTCTTCCTGATATCTAATTCTAATCTCCCTTCTTTCAATTTAAACCCATGGCCCCTTCTCCTGTCACTACAGACCCTTGTAAAAAGTCCCCCCCAGCTTCCTTGTCGGCCCCTTCAGGTACTGGAAGGTGCTATAAGGTCTCCCCGGAGCCTTCTTTTTTCCCGCCTGAACAAGCCCAATTCTCTCAGCCTTTCATCATAGGAGAGGTGCTCCAGCCCTATGATCATCTTCATGGCCCTCCTCTGGACTTGAGATCCAGCACACCGTAAGAATCCACCCGAGATAAGTCTTCAAAACATTACTGAATACAGTCAACGTGCCTTTATATTTTTGATCCAAATGCTTGTGAGTTGACAACCCTTTGCCTCAGTACAACATAAAAATGACAGTCCTTCCATTCATCTACCATATAAAGTACACAATATAACCACAGGTGATTTATTTGCCTGTGAGAGGATATGGGGGCACAGTTCTGAGAAATACTGGTCCAAGGAGAGAAACAGTAGCTGATCTTTGTGTCACTCCAAAAAAAAACTCTGCTACAACTTCAAAAAGGGATGGCTGGGACTCATACGGTTTGGCAGCAGCCGTCTGTGCAGAGATGTAGCTGTGCAGGTCTCTGTTCAACTTCCAGCCATCTTTTAGTGAGATTGGCAAATAAGATTATCATCACAGAATATTGAATTACCCCAACTGGCTTTGCATGTTGTAGAATTCGGTCACAATTACTATCTTCCCACCTTTAAAAGTTCGGACTGTAAAGTCATTATACATTAACAGAAGAAAGCCTTGTTCCACTTCTGCCCTCATCTGTCAATGAGTAATGCTTTCAGGACAATCAAACAATTCAGTCTATTTTCCTTAAATTCACTCACACAACACTAAAGCATTTAAACACTGCAGTGCTGCTCGAGAGATTCTGTAGGATATTATTTCTCAAGATACAGATTTACAAAGAATTAAGTTTTAATGCTACTAAAGAACAACTGCAAGCTGGCTTTTTTTTTTTTTTAATCTTTCAGCAAGTCACGTGATAGCTTCCCAGTAAGACCGAAACTGCGTTTCAAGATGTTTACTGCACTTCCGTGTTTTCTTTGCCTTTTATTCTTTTTGCTGAAAACTGGCTGGAGCAACACGTACACACAAACCCTCAACCTAAAAGCAATGCTGTAATTAAGTATTCTGAGAACATGCTGTTTCCTTATTCAAGGTTTATAATTAAGATAAATCTTGTCTCATTTTCACATCCCAATTTTAGGGGTTGTTTTTCATTTGTTTGAGGGTATTTTTACACAAATGACATTTTTACTGTTTAAAAGCTGTGGTTTTATCTTTTAAAATCTTAAGACACAAAGCAAGATCTTTTGTGTGGCTTTCTTCTACCGTGCACCACGTAAAAATTCGTTCTTAAATACCACAAATTTAGGAGGTTGCAACAATTTACTTCACGATAATGCAAGCGGATGTTCTTTATCAACTAATACAAAAAGCTGAAGGCAAAACCATGCCTTTGGTTCTATTAGAATAAATTCAGAGTTGTTCCCTTGAAGCTGCCCAAATTCTGGCTGTGTTAATCCAGAAGTCTTTTGTTTCCAACTGCTATGCAACCTCTGTCATCATGACAGGCTGCTGCTGCTTTCTTTTTCGAATTCATGTTAAATGAATTCATGCAAAGGTTCTCAACAGTTTCTCACAGATTTGGCTGCAGTACTTTAAAGATATTTCTGCCCCCACGTGTCTACCCTGTACCACTGTTCTGCTGAAGGTTACCACCTCTGAAGCAAATCAGGACTTGTGTTCGCACCAGTTCATATCAGAGCTTGCTATCTCTTTTGGTAACCCTGCACCACTGCAGATCCCACTGCCACAGACTATTTGTTAAAGATGTCAAACAACAAAAGGATCATCTACTTTTGGAAGTTCTGCATGGATGCAGCAATACCAATGCAGACACGTTGGATAAATACTGGTGTAAATCTGGTGTTTGCAGGACTGTAAACACCTTCAGATAGTACAGCACACCTGTATCAAAGCCCCACAGCTCCTCAGCATAATGCCTGTCCTCTGTTTCATGACTGCCTCTGCAAAACATTGAACTACTATGCAAAACAGTTACTCTCTGGGCTGGCACAAATGCAACATGGTGCAGGGATCCCTCCAGCTCCAGATTTGTAACGGACAGACAAAGAATACATTTCAGGCATTATTCTGTTTTTATCTTGAATTCCATCCAAAAAGGATGTTAAGAATAATTGACGAAATAAATTAACATTGCTTTTAGATGAGGACATTATAAATACATCACTAGAAGACAACGTTGGACTAGGTTATCATGAGCAAACTGCAAAATGACAACCTAAGTGGTGGGCCTAAAGTTTCTTTCATAAAGAAAGGTCATTGCAAAGACATTTCCTTAGCAAACAAAATTATTCAACACTAACAATCATGAGTAATTAAAAGTAAGTATGTGGAATGGAGCTACGGCTCCAGGCAAATGCTATATGGAGGGGAAAAGGCAAAAAAATAGGTAATAATGATTTTAAAATTGCATAAGTAGAAAGACAGACAACACCCTGAGTATACCCTTAAATTTCATCAGGTATGCCAGGGCAACATCCTGTATTTATGCATTTTATTATGATCTTGTTTTGAGATGGGCCTAAACCACGGGATTTAGGTTTCAGGTCACCACCTTCCATAGCACAGGCACCAAAAGCATAAAGATCTTAAAAGCCAGCATGACCAGATTTCAGAAGACAAGGTCTTTAGAAGGTGGAATTCCTATAGCTTTTATTCTCTTCAATTTACAAACAATCCTAACCTATTTATAAGATTATGTAACACTGACCACCATCATTTAGCCTTTGTCTTATGAGAAGCAAAGTCACTGTCTTAAGATGAGGTATAGTGCTGTCCAAGCTTCCCCCTGAACTCTCATTAAATCTTCCTTAAAACATACCTAGAATCAAAACTGATTCTCTGGCACTTACAGGAAATCAGTAGCATATATGGGGACATTATGAAACAGCCTGCTAAGCCTTTCTTAAAGGTCTAAAACTAGACAGTCATCTGTGACCATAATATAATGTTTGATTCGTCCCTAAATGCCTAAAATTCAATCCCTCAAAATGTGGGTATCACAGGAAACAGACTGCTTCTCCCATGCTGGAAGTTTGAGAAGCTTCACCATGTCTTACTAATGCTGTGTACTTTGTTTGGCATTTTGCCAGCTGAATGCAGGACATACCAAACAGGTTACACTAAACATGAAACATACATCCAGCCTACTCTTTTAATGAATGTTTTCCATGTAGGTGACTTATGAGAATGTCAACAAGAATTTACAGCTGATAAATTGGATGAGTAGGTTTAAAACGGATTTGGAGTTGCCAGAACAGCTGAGAGCTGCCTTTCTTTTTCCTCTCTCTGTCACTCCAGATAAACCATTGCAGCAGGTCAGGACCTGCCTCTCAGACCTTTAGTGGGGGTAAAGCACCCGGCCATCTCTGCAAAAGTGACCCTAATGCAAGCACCAGGGAACACTCAGAATAACTTTACTGATAACTGTGGGTACTCAAAAGACACTTCCCACCCCCAGCTGAGAGCTGCCTTTCTTTTTCCTCTCTCTGTCACTCCAGATAAACCATTGCAGCAGGTCAGGACCTGCCTCTCAGACCTTTAGTGGGGGTAAAGCACCCGGCCATCTCTGCAAAAGTGACCCTAATGCAAGCACCAGGGAACACTCAGAATAACTTTACTGATAACTGTGGGTACTCAAAAGACACTTCCCACCCCCTAATGATTATTTCAGCACCTACAGGAATGGCCAGAATTCTTTATCAGTGCAGCCCCCAGTGGATTGACTCGAGACCCACTTATGCAACAGCATCAGCCAAGAGCCTTGCCTACATACAAAAAATCTTCACTTGTCTGAATGATTCCAGCGCAAACCACTTACATAATGGAACACCGCCTCACAGAGCCCGGGATGCTACAACACCACATTGCTCCCTGCACTAGCACAAACGTCTCTAGAGTTACAGAAATGGACTCCTACACATTCATCAGACAGACATACTTTAATATGGGCTCTATTTTTTTTTCCCCCAACTGACACAGTACATAAACAGCACTAAAACTACTACTTTATACATACTCATATGTAAAAACCACATATTGGATTCTTACTCCTTCACTTTTTCTTGAAAGACTATTGCAGTAAGCAGAAAGTGAGGAGTACTAGAAGGATCACAGAATATCTCAAGTTGGAAAGGACCCATAAGGATCATCAAATCCAACTCTGCTCCTGACAGGACTAAAACTGAACCATATGACCAACTGTATCGCCCAGATGTTCCTTAAACTCCAACAGTTTTGGTGCTGCAGCCACTTCCCTCAAAAGCCTGTTCCAGTGAGACCAACCACCCTCCCGGTGAAGAATCTTTTCCTAATGTCCATCCGAACTTCCCCTGAGGCAGATTTATTCCACCTCCTCGTGTCCTGTCACACTGTCGTACTGTCTGACTACAAATTGCTTGGTTTGCTACTCGCCAAAATTTTACCGTTTTGATACTGGAAGCAGGGAGGGCTGGCAGTATGGCTAGAAACATAACGAAGAGTCTTAGGAATTTGAAAAGAACCCTGTCTCTCCAGCTTAGTCGTTGGTGAAAGAAGAGCCCCAACAGCTAAATTCTCAGCCCAGTGCCTCCAAATAATCTGGTACTCAAATTATTGCCTATACTTTTGATAGCAGTTACAAGTGTTGCAGTTCTATGGAAGAGCTGTTTTCTCACCACTAGGACCACAGACAGGCTCAAAGGCAACGGCAGCCTGTAAGAAAGGATCTAATAAATACAAGAGATCGCTGCCTAGAATCCTCTAATATTGTTTCAGCAAGTGCAAAGATCTTCACCTAGTCTAACCTGGTATAGATCTACTGAAAGGAGGAAAGCTACACTAACTTCCATTAACCCTTTGTATATAAATATTCATCATGCAATTTGATGTCTGCAGAAAATTTCATGAAAGAACCACCATATTATGAAGGTATTGAAAGTTTTAATTACTAGTGAGTCAAAGAGTGAACAGCCACCTAAGTTTTTGGTACCTTTAAATACTAGCAAAATAAAAAGTATTCAGCAAGCAATCATTTCCAAAGGTATGGCTTGATGTTAAAAGGGTTTCTTCACCACAGAAAGCTGTCATGTCTCCAAAAGGTTATTAAGCTCTTACAAGGTATAAAATGCAAAATCATCTTGAAAACTTATCTCTCAATAAAGTTTCTATTATACTGACTCTCTCAGCATTTTTTCAATACAGTTTGTCAGCAGTGGTCTTACTGAGACAAATACAGTTTTAAAGGCCTGGAACAATGCCCTGAGAAATTTCTATCATACCAGTAAGATGCTTCATACTACTAAAAAAAAAAATATATATATATATCATTTAGTCTGATTAAGTAGTTAAATCTGCCTAACAAGCTGACAAATAATTTTTCCTCAACATTAATTTTGGAGCCCTCTGTACCTGGTCACAGCCACGTTTACTTGGAGGGCAGAGGGTACAACAAAGCTTCAGCTGCCAAAGCTGGAGATGGCAGAACAGTGGACACCTTTACGCTGACAGGAGAAAACCACTGCATGACTGGAAAGAGTCACTCATTGTTTAGTGAACACCTTGGTGGCAACATGAACTTGGAGATTTTTCAAGACCTCTTCTGTTGCGTTGTGTTCTCTTAATACCAAGCATGCTGATCTGCTGTTTATCCTTCCAGCTTCCTGGCATGACCCATAATCTTGTAACCATAAACTATGATTACTGCTACTTCCCCCTAGCACAACTCTTCTAGAAGAGCTTATCAGTTAGCTGCAGCTGGCTCAGAAGGTACAGCTGGCTGCCCTCTCCACACCCTAAATTATTCATGATGCATGCATCAGCATTATGCGACATGGGAACTTCTTTTGAAAATTCAACCAGACTGATGACACTGAGCTCTTCCCTTTCACTCTTTGCCCCCACATATTTGCACTCTAGATTCCTAATCATAATACATGGCAGTTGTTTCACCTATTTAACCTAAAAATTTAAGTTAAAACTAAGTTTCTCAACCCTTTTTTTCCCCCAGTATTTTCACAAGCTCTCCTACCAATTAGAACCACCGCAGCAATTAACAGAGTAAAAGATTCTTTTCTAAGTTACCCCTTCCTCCTTTCTCCATGCTTTGCACATCAAGAGGCATTACTTGCCCTAGCAATTGTGTGAAGTACGGGTTCATAATTTAGAAGCACTCAAGAGTCCCCAGGCACTGCCCAGCTAAGTTACACGAAAGAGTCCATGTCAGATCAGGGAAGGCAGCAAAAAGTAGCCCTAACTAGCAGGGTAGGTATACGTGTGAGAAACAGGGGAAAATTAGTTGCAAGGAAATAATTTCATATCCAGAAGTTTCAAGGTAACTGGTCTCTGGCTTTCCACAGACCTGTCTTTTCATGTTTTTGTTTGAAAAGTTGAAATGTTTTTTCAACATCTCAGTATCAGAAAAAGTATTATATCCAAATATATGCCTCAGGGTTACCTGAATTTTCCTAAAGCTTGAGTTTTCTTGTTTCAGTTTTGGTTAATCGAAACAGAGTATGTTTTTACTTCTTTCCCAATTTATAAATAAAGTTAAGGCTATGAAAATTCACATCCTTTGCACAGAAACATTAATTCTGAGGATGGATTACAGCACATACGAAGGAAGAATGGAAAAATGTCTAGCTAAATTAATTAACAGCCACCTACCTACCTGCTTCGTCTCCAATTCATTGTGATTGTGTGACAATACCTTGAAGCACAGCTTTCAATGAATTTGGAATGGATTCTCAGGAAACATAAATCATCAGGTAAGCAAGACTTGGAGATATGAACTACAACTCAAGCTGTAAAAACATGAAAAGCAGTTAGTACAGTCAACAGCAGAAATGGGGCCACAATTCACTGACACATGAAAGTTCTACCTTTTATGCTGGTTGCACTCACTGCAACTGTCCAATGACAGCTTGTTACTGAGCTCAGAACTCATTCCAAGCAAACCATAAATGCCCAAAACCGAAGTATTTTTATACAAATGTTGGGGTGAAAGGAGGCTTATACTAGTATACACCAAAGGTGCTTAACCGCATGCTTTGGCTTACACATTGCAGTTAATTTCTCTTTGTAGACAAGCCATGAGAAACTTTGTCCTGCTTTTCATAGCACTACTACTTACCAACATAAAGCTTCCATCTTCTGCATGTATGAAAAAGCCTTCATCATTTATGCAAAGCTAACTGTATTAAGCACTCATGATGGTATACCAAAGATCTTATAGCGTTATATCAAAAAATCCCCATAGTTTGCAGAATAAAGCTTATGCGAAGCCGTGTTCATTCTCTTTTGAGGGGCTTGTTATTTATTTCTACTACAGGTAACAGGAGACTTCATCATCACAGTGGCTTAATGCACACCCATGGCACACTGCCTTTATAAGCTTCTGTGCTAAGAGCTTCTGCTCATTATAGCATCACCAAAGCAAGAATGCCTCCAACCATCATGCATCTCTCTTGCACCTGTTTTAATTGAATTGGCTAATCTATTTCTATATAGTTTGTCCTCTGGCCTTTCAAGGAAAAAAAAACAATCCCAAACCTCTCAGAGGTCAGCACTGTGGGTTCTAATGGAAGTCTCCGGAAACTCCAAGGAATAAGTAAGGAGAAAAACTGAAGAAAGGGTGGAGTAGAAGAACACAAGTATACAAAAGCTGACCAAAACACACAAACGAAAAACACAGTAACATTTGCACTTCTAAGGTTGTCAAGGAACATGTAAATTAGACCAGACAGATAGGCTTAACAGGCGCTAGACTTTAAGGAACTTCTCAGAGATTGAACAACACTCAGTCTCAAATACTAAATTCAATTCTCCAGCCAGCACTAGTCCATTGTATAAAAGACTGTATGAGTGCGATGACACAGCAGTGGTCTGGCTCTCTGTTACTGGAGAACTCCTACAGTCAGTAATACTTACACTTTCCTCAATGCTCTTCTGAGTACAGAGAGAAAATCTGGTACCTTATGAAGAGATCTGGGCCTCTTACTCCAATAATAGCACCATGAACCTCACAATCTGGAAAACAAGGTTATACTGAATAGATCCTTCAATTTCTAAGATATCTGCAAATTAATCGACCTTTCTGCATTCGCTGTCAGAGCAGGATTAGTACCATGGCAAAGAATCTGTGATGCTTGTTTTAGCAAGAGCATCCTTCTCAAAAGAACCAATAGCTTCACATGTAACAGTAGTCTTTGCCAGAGCTGAAACACACCCTTCATTATTTACCTCCACAAAATTGTCAGGAAGGGGTTATGCATAGATTAAGCTCTGTACATAAACATGCAAACTGCAGTTCCTTGCTTAGATTCCAAGACGATCCGAGTTGCATGTTCAGTAAAAGGCTGTGTTCCAAAAAACTCCCTTAAAAAACCCCAAACTCCAGCGACAGGACTCATACAGACAGACTTGCATCCAGTACTGTCAGATAAGAAGTGCTGTGGCTCACCTGGCCAGAGGGGAAAAATTAGGCTTGATTTAGAAACAAGCAGTTTTCATCTATGCTGAGGAAGAGAGAAGCCAATCACACTCAGTGCCAATCAACACTTCTAAGGTAAAAACACCCTCAGTTAGGCAGCTCTGCAGGAACACAGGAACAGCTTCATTTGTGCATTCCCTCTAATGTCTCATGACAACATATCTGAGAGACTAAACTTGAGTCAACATTCCCATCCCAGATAAATGTAAAGGCATTTCCAAATTCTGTCCCCACAACCCTAGTATGCCAAAGCAGCTGGAGCAAAACCAGCCGCCCAACTCTCCAGCTAGCACTCCTCCCATGGGGACAAAGTGGGATCACCATCACGTAAGCAACTAATCAGACTGTACATCTTACATCTGCGATGGGACAACGTACAGCAAGTTGAGGCAAAAGCCACAATCACCTAGGCAATTCGAAAATCCTAGGATTTTTAAGTGGAGAGCTTGACTACATCTGCTCGAAGCTCCTGAAGGAAGGCCCATTTTTAAAATAACATTCATGTAAAGCGAGCAGCCTATTCTCCCAATCACGTACATGCCTAGGTCAAAGATCGGATAAGAGCTGTTGAAAACCCATTTTCTGATCAACACTATGTCCCTTGCTGAAGCGTCCTCCCCTCACAAACTAAAAACCTTCCCTGTTTGAAGATGACACTGAATTCTCTCGAACATTTTCAATGGACAGACAAAAAAAAAGCTATTTTGGGCAAACAGTGATGTTTAAAAGACATCTTTAAAAAAAATTTGAAGCATTACTTCACACAGAGCTGTCCTATATATGGTTTAATTTCTAACCCAACCACCACAGCTACTCTAGAAATAGTCACACAAGTTGCTGCTTCTCACCTGGAAGCTGCTAAAGTCTTTCCCCCACAACTGACTCACATTAAGCAAACCACATGTCACCTCACTGTAGGACAAAAGCTGACAGCTTTAAACTATCCCTGTTGAAGACTAAGTGCTTGCTTCTAAATGACATACAAGACATAAGTTACTGCAGCATGAACTAAGAAGAATCACAATTTATGGGCACTAGCTAAACAAACACCGTCTTGGGAACTGTTCTACACACACCTGCAAAAACTCCTCTGTCTACATTATGCTCTCTCTTCAGGCTATGTCTGAACTGTTCTCCTGTGACAGGCACTTCAACACTTAAGATTACAGTTTATCAACTACCTTATTCCAGATTATTTTGAAGCCAGCTGGTCTTACACTGGACCGCATGAATTCACAGAAACACATTTTCATAACTCAACACATGATGCAAGCAGCTGGTCTTTACCTTCTGTACCTTCTCTTTACATCGCACATCCACTCAGCTTTGTTTCCTGCGTTACCACGGTATCTCTACATTTCTCCCATACTGTTGCCAATATGAGCCTTACACTGAAAGTATTTTTAACCATAATTCCAACTACCTTTTAAAAATGCAATTACCTATTAAGCTCAGAATCTGACAGTTCTCCAGCTTATGCCCATCTGATACTTCTGCTGAAGGCATGGGGTAGAACAGCAAACCTTCAGTGACACCGAGAACTGAACAGCATAAAGCAAGTTATTCCTATGTGTAGCAGGTTTTGGCTTTCAGGCTTATAAGGAATTAGTGTAGTCTGTGTTCTATGCAGTAACTTTTGTATCTTAAGATCCTTTATCAACCATGGATTATTTTGTAGTGGTAATTTGTTTCATTTAACTCTAATGGAGACTACACACAAACCAGGGAAAGAAATTTAATTTCGATTTTTTTTGGACACCTATAAACATAAACCAGGGAAAGAAATTTAATTTAGATTTTTTTTGGATACCTATAAACATAGCAAGAAATACTCAGCTGAACTCCAACCTCAACTGTGATTCTAAGTTTAATTAAGTATGTCTGCACACCTATATACTACCATTTGCCAAACTGTAGTTACACCCCTCCAAAGGCAATCAGACTTTACTGTTGTTGGCCACTGGAAGCTGGACTTCTGTTTCGGGACAAGTCAGCATCTACAATCTTTATATAAAAACTCTATTCTGTTGCACTGTATATAATGTATTACACACATGTAAAAATGTGTTTGTACTCATTTTTTCAACCAACATAGAGGATGCTGTATCAGCAGACAGAAAAAACAAAAATCCCTAACCAATGCTACAGATCAAGTTTTTTCTGCATCCTGAAAAGACTCAAGGATGTGCTTAAAACCACTTAAAAGTTTTTCCAAGTGAAATTTGAATGAACTGACTGGAATAGTGTTCTCAAATTCAAACCCCCTTTAAAGATAGTAAGGAATCTTAAAAAAAAAAAAAAATCATCCTCATTATATGTTTGTTTACTCTGACGTAGCTTGACACTTCGTGTGCTGGTTTTAGTCAGGACAGAGTTAACTTTCTTCACAGTGGCTGGTACGAGGCTGCGTTTTGGATTTTCCCCAAGAATAGTACTGATAAGGTGTTTGTTAGTTGGTGCTGGGGAGAGCCTGCACCAATTCAGGGTCTTTTCCAGCCTCTGGTGCTCGCTGGGTTCCCAAACTTCCTCCCTACGAGCAGGGTGTGGGAACACACAGGTCAGACAGCTGACCCAAACCGACCACAGGAGCATGTCATCCCACAGCACGTCATGCTCAGTACATAAGCTGGAGGTGGGCTGGGGGGCTATAACTTTTACTAGCCCCTTACCTCTTTTACTAACCCCTCTGTTAGCTCCTTAACTCTTTTGCTAGCTCCTTAGCTCCTTTGTTGGCTCGTTCGTTAGTGAGTCAGTTGGCTTTTCTGGGTGGTGCTCTCGCTCGTGGGGCTCGCTGGGACTCTGCTGCCATCGCTCTCTGACTCCAATTCTTGCTACTCAGGACCTGGGCTGTGCATAGGTTGGCAGGTGGTGAGCTACTGTATAATATTTTGTTTTCTATTATTTTAATTACTTTTTATTAGTTGTATTGTTGTTATTATTATTAGCATCACTATAATGGTAATTTATATTCAATTATTAAATAGTTCTTATCTCAATTCCCTAGCTTCCTTGTTTTTTCCTCCAATTCTCCTCCTCCACTGGAGGGTGGGATGAGAGCAGCTGAGTGGTACTTAACTGTCAGTTGAGGTTAAACCACAACCCTTTGGTCTCTATAAATACCTTCAAATAAAAGACATTAAAAAACCCAAACCAAAACAAAAAGAGGTATTTTGTTCAATCCAAGACTTTCAGGATGGAGCTGGCTCCCATGTTCTGAAGGTATTTCAGGATGATAACTACAGCAATAAGTCTTTTAACAGAGCTGCTCACTACTACTCATTTCAATGTTTCCCAAAACCTTCAGTTAAGTCTTTTTTGCTCCTCCCCTACAGCTTACCACAGGAAGCAAGACACTAGGTGAGACTGCTTCCAGGACAAAACACCTGCCATTTCCCACTTCACAAAAAGAAGACTTCAAGTCTCAGCATGAGCTCTGGCATGCATATGCAACATCTACAATTCACCCATCATTCTTTCATCAAAATACATACTTTCTAATCACAGAAAAATATCACAGAAGGACCATTACAGATGTACAACAGAAATACACGGTGATCCAAACAAAATTTCTAGCTTCCATGCATTATTTTACTATCTTCTTCTTTTCCGACCTGTCCCCCACGCCACATCTCCTTGAGTTTTATAAAGCCTGGTGCAATACATCTCACAAAACATCTCTCTAGTTTATCACGTACACGATTTCAGTGGCTATGACTCCAAGACAAAGCAATAAGCACCAAATTAACACAATCATTAAAAAAATTTTATCACATTTATATGCTTAGAAATATGAACTTTTACCTCAGTTGTAATGCTACTATAGCAGCTGTATTTTTAGTATATCCAGTTTTCCAGCAAAATGGTTTAAGCAAGAATATCGGGTTAACAAAGCAGAGATGCTGCATGAACCGCAGCTTCATCAACAAATTTCAGAACGTCATTTCAGTGAGGCATGTGGTGTTAAAGAGAGACCAGGTTTATAAATTTCAAGCCAACTAGACTTTAAAAGTTACCTTTCATAGTTTAGAACAAGAACAAACCATGTCCAAACTACATATTCAAATTTTTATAAAAATTAAGGTTTAACATTTATTTTACATCTAGCTTTCCACATCCATGTGGGGACAAGGAATCAGAATGTACATAACTATAAGCAGTGCAAAAGTGGTGCCAGTGCGAAGTCACAGATGCACAATAAATCGATAGTACAAGACTAGAGAAAATGAAGCTACGGATGTTAAGAATGGAGACCAAAAACAAACAAAAAAACCCAACCAAACAAGGAAAAATATGAAGGAGGGTGGCAGGAAAGAGGAGAGCCGGATATTTAGTAATGCCCTTGTTGCTGCAAAGATAAACTAATGGCACAAGACAATGTTTCCTGTAGAACAAAAATCCAATAGCAATGAATCTTTATTCACGTTAAGTCACCTGACATGAGGAAAGTGTCTGTTGCATTAAAATAGTCATCAATGTAAATGGCAGCATGGCTGAACAAGTCCTTTTCAATGGTAACAACATCCCACAGAAGTCACTTCAACACAGCCTCATGACAATTCTCACACCAAAACAGTATTTTATTTTATATTTTTTTTGCCTCATCATTACTCCCACATTAAGATCTTCCAGCTGTCAAGTGTACAAGGTGAAGAAAAAGGTTCTCAGTCAGCAAACACAGGTGCATCAGGAAGCATCTCCACAATACACCACTTCAGTTCTGCTGGGTCCCTCGTCCATCCTTGAACACTGGGCTCCCAGCACCAAGTGTAGCACACTACTAAGGCTACACTACTATGTTAGCTTATTAATTCTGCATACGTCAGGCCGAACAATGTGTCAACCTGCAACAGACTGAGCATTATAACTGAAAATGGCAAAAGATTCACTCTATTGAACTTTACATCATTATTTGATGTTAAACAATGAGGCAAATCCCAACAGTATATACAAAAACCAGCTTTGCTTTTACAAAAGATTTTGTTTCCCATATTGATTAATCCAGGCAGCTAACTCATTGGTTTATGCAACTTTATTGAAGAAAATAAATCAATTACTAGTAGAGCTATTAGTTGATCACTCATCCATTGACAACTTGCATCATTTATTCAGTGCTATATTAAACAGTGTTTTGGAAGACAGATTAACTAATAGCTCCAAGCCTCCTAACAAAATTTAAATGAATTACAAAAATGTTCTTAGACCCTATTTTGGAATACAAGGGATGTTTGACTTCCAATTTCCATTCTCTGTAAAACAAGAACTGGTCATTCCTTTATTGACATGCATAAGATACATCACATTTTCTGTTCTGCTGATGCTATAGATTCAGTACCAATTCTCCAGACACATCAGTTATGAGCAAAACTATATAATAAAACCTCAGTTCTCTAACACTGGAAGGTTTGGAACAAGATGGATGTTGCTACAGCAATGTTACTTCTTTGATGGGAGAAAACTGAACATCCATCTCCCCTCCCCCCTTCAGGTGGTATTCTTCAGTATCTGTTAGAGCAGTGAGGAATGTTTGCTTTTAATCTCATAACCAAGTTAGAATGAAGACATTGGCCACATAATACACATGCTCCATTAAAAAAAAATTCTGAATCTTGGGCAATTGTTCTTGTGTAACTACTTTACAGATTCTAAAAGCAGTTATTGTCCAAAGCTGGAAGAACTAAAGTCTTCTCAGATGAGCATGTGCATGAATGGAAGGAGGTAAACAAAAAAAATAAAAAAGATGAGGTCTGATAGGGGAGCAGCCGGATAAGAAAATCAAAAAAGGAACAGTAATTTAAAGTTTATTCCAGCTATAATGCAGGTTATTTTGACTTTAAGGTAGCATCACATGGCATACTTCTGAGTCCATTCCCGAGATATTCTGTTGTACCTGCAAACAAAACCAGGAACTGAGTTAGCGTCCGCATAAAAATGACAATTTCCTAAACAGTTAATGATTAAGCATCACTTTATCCCCACTTCCTCATTCTTGTCACACGAAGAAGTCTCTTTCTATGTTAAGCTATACTTGAACTGAAAAAAATGAACAAATTCCTCCCTAGACTAACTCAGATACTCTCCAATTTATATGAAACACTTCAGATCTAAACAAGAAGATTTGCTAGAAGAAAAACTACTGAAGGAGAAGGAATAAAGACCACCTGGGGTGGGAAAGGCAAGGGGAGTACTTTGTTTAAATATTGCCCTTAGGTAACGATTATGGAGCATCACATGCCATAAGTAACGATTACTTGATTAATAGTTATCATTGGATACAGAATGTCAAATTTCCCATTTTAGAGTAAAACAACACTAAGCATTTCTCCACACTTAGTATTCTCTTTCCACATGAATATACTGCTCAAAAATTTGAAAAAGGACATCAGAAGAATATTTAAGTACACTACTTCCACAGGAATTGAGCTGACAATTAGTTTATACTTAACTCCATGCTTGTCAGTAAGAAGTTAATTTTGAACTAATCAAGCAGAACATAATCCCCATACATTTCCCTAGCTTACATGTAGACACTGCTGAACAATAAAAGGTTGAAATTTGGGTTGTCTAAATTCACAGATGTCTGTGTATGAGCTCTCACTATAGGGCATCACTTTTAACAAAATTCTAACCAAATCTGGGTAAGTACTTAACAGAACAAGTTGACAAGCTGGCTCAAAACTTGGTAATTATTTCATACTATCTTTTTGTTTTGGCCATGCAAGAGCAGTACCTGTGAGAAACAGTGACTAGCCAATACATTTCACACTAACCACAGATCAAGCTGTTAAATACCAAGTTCAGTAACTGGTGCATCCATTATGTTAGCTAAACCCAATGCCTTGGAGCATGCAGCACCCAAGTGCTGACAAGTTTCACAATTTGTTAAATGCACCATAATGCACAGATATTCTTACCCTACAGCATAGCGTATTTCTCTGTCCACTGTCTTGCTAACCTATTGTACCTAATTGGACAAATACATTTAGCATTAATATGTAAATATATAAAAAACGAAGTCTACTTCACATAATTCTATCTGTGCAAAATGTGGAAAACAAGGAAAAAACCAAGGTGTTTTAACAGAGAGAAAAAAAGTTATGAAGCCTTTTTTCAAGGGAAGCACCAAAATTAAAGGCCAAACTATTACCAAAAGAAAGCACCAAAATAACAAAGCTACCTTTTCCTCAATATGAAGATCTAACTATATTCTATTTATGCATGGTAAGCAGAAAAACAGGCAATACATACTTTAAAATATTGCCACCCATGTGAAAAAGATTGTCTCTTTCACCCACAACTTCAAAGATGCTAAGCCCCTTTGTTTTTAGATTATGCACTACCAATAATAGTTACTTCTTAGACACGCTTCCTCTCCATCCCAGATTTTCACAAAAGGCTCACTCAACACAATCGCTGTCTGACAATGCACTCTCACAAAGTTTAAGATACTAGTCTTACGCAACTCTGTACTTACTTGTCTCTGTCTGTTTTATAGATACGTGCAATCTCTGGCACTAGTGGGTCATCTGGATTTGGGTCACATAACAGTGAACAGATGGATAAGAGAACTGTAAAAAAAACCACAATTCTCAATAGCAAAACAGGAGCAACAATCTCAGAAACAATGTAGCACAGAACTTTGCATTAGCACAAATTTGGCACAGGGGAGAATCTATAAAGCCTTTTGCTGATATATAGCCAAAATAAATTTGTAACCCACCCTAACAAGCCCAGAATGACTTAAAAGGTCTCAAGAACTATGTTTCTTATTTCCCAATACTTAGTCAATAAGCACACACAAGAACAGCACTGTTGTCCCCTGCACTATGATGCAACATAGCAGCCAACAAAAGCATGTTATGTATTCAAAAGACCGGCATATTCCATGGTTTTAACCCCTAAAACTATACATCTTCAATTTAAAAAACCCAGACTGAATTCTTTCTGTGTTAAAGTAGCAATACCCTGGTCTGCACTGATGGAATTATACATATGTTGTGAAACTTCATCCTCTCACAGCAGCTTTGAAAGAAAATCAGTAGTGATGGCATTAAAATACAGGGAATCCACATTCAAATCACAATTCTTCTCTGTCCAAGGATTAGGTTTGCAAGTTATTATAGACAAAGGAACAGTGATGGATGTTTGAAAGCTACAGTCACCAGTGGCTTTGAGACAAACCAAAATTTGATTGTCAGGAAAACATTTGAGCATTAACTGCTATTTACTGTAGTAGAATAAAGAAAGCTACAAAGCTTCTATTGGAGCACAACATCAGTTTCTCCTGAAGTAAAATCAGTAGGTTTAGTTCATGATGTAATAGAATGCTAGTGCAGCAGAAAGCAACATGTATCAATAACAGTTTTCTTGTTTTCATGTACCACAGATACACTAATATAACTCTGCATGTAATTCTAGTCTGACTCAGTCAAAAAAAAAAAGACTACACAGATTTCATTAATAAAAACTGACTTTAAATTAATCTCAATTAATATGCAAGTGTGTATCTACATGGACAGCTGCAAACAAGCAGTTTCTCAGCCTTTGCTCAAATACACCACCACAGGCCTGTTTCAATCCAAATGCTGGCAAGATTCCTCTGGGACCAAGCTAGTAAGCTCTGCTAAGAATACTGAAGCAAGTAAGTGGCCAGACAAGGCCTTAGGCAGCCATGTAGCAGGTGGTGTTAGAAAAGCAAATACCCATTAAAAACACAGTAAGATATCATTCTCAAATTGGCAAAACACAGGCTAGAATGAGTAAGGGAAATCAAGAGACAGGTAAGAACAAGACAGTCAAAGCTAATAGCACGGTATCCAACACTGGAAACATTTCTGTCACAAGAGTTACCTTTAGAAATAGTTAAAGCAGGAGACCACTGTGATCTTAGAATATCAAGACAAATGCTGCCATTACTGTTAATATTTGGATGATAGATTCTTGTTGTAAATGCAACCTGCAACAACAACAACAAAGTCTATCAGTCTGTGATGTCACCCTTCTCAGTCAAGGTCTTAGTCAAGTCAATTTACTCTAAAATAGAAAGATTTAGTTAAACTGTTCAGTTTCCAACCTCTGTTTCCTCAATCTCTCAGTTTCCAGTTACCAGACACTATTCCAAACAGAAAGAGGGCATGTAAGAGGCTGTGTTTTAATCACAGGTGCTTGCATCATGATGAAGAGACTCGACAAAATTACCTGAATCATGGTAACACTACTATCACAGAGCTAAGAATTCCAAACACTGCAGTCACTCCAAATGTGAACCTTCATACTGACTGAAAATTGGGAGACAATGCTAGTGGCTGATAAAGCTACAAAAAAAAGCATATTTCACAATTACTGCCAAACTCTTAAACAGATACCATGTGCACTGATTTGAGGAACTCAGCAAGTTAATCCCTATCCACAGTGTCACAGTGCTACAGACGGACCCAAACAGCTACACTGTAATACGTTACAGTCCCTGCAGCAAGAATTCCATTAGACTAACACAAAGCTAATGAGTTTTCCTGTCAATTAAGAAAAGCAGAAATCATTCCAAGGCATTCAGAATTCACAAATACAGATTTGCTCCTAAAATATATGCCAACATACCCATTCTTCTGATAGTCAGAGAGGGACCTAGCTATCTATTATACTGTAAGAATGCGTGACAAGAACTGACAACTTGACAATATTACCACAGACACCGACAATTCCTGTCCTGTACTCTGTTCTTTGAGGAGCACTAATTTCACAAATGAGACAGCAGTACTTACCTTAGGTGGTTTGAAAGGGTAGTCTGTAGGAAAGTGAATTGTCAAGAAGAATACACCACCCTGATATGGACTGTCATTCTGTCAAAGCAAACAAATAATCCTCTTATTGTCATCTTTAGGACTAAATATCACTGAAGATGATGGTTTTTGAACAACCGAACTGTTTGATCCACCAATACAAGAGAGATGCAATTAAAATTCTAGTAATAATTCCTAAGACAAGTGATACAGAAGACACAGGTCACTTTCTGTAGGAACCTCACAGCTAATGCTTCATAGAAACAGCTTCTCTGACAATCCACTCAAGACAACTTGGCAAAAGCATCCAAATGCCTCTGAGACAGCTCCAAAAAGTCATGTTAAAAGAGTGGGCATCCTCTCAGGTTCAAAAACCTCAAGTTCTGTGTTTGGAGGTTATGTGTTACAAACACTCAAGTTTACAGTGGCCACAAACAGCTCTACGGGCCTCCCATTCCCTCCTAAGCTCTGTCCTTGTCTCAGGCATTGCTCAGCCCCGCAGAAAACCTACGAATACACAGCTAACTCCTTGTTCCTTGAAAACAAAACCCAAACAGCTCCCTGAAAAAACAACACAAAACTGTACCCTACCAGCATCACCAAAGAAAAAAGCCCCCACCTAGACTCAAGTGAATTCTTCCTTCCTTGGTGTATTACAAATTCACTGCAATCTAGTATGGAAGAGTATTTCACATTTCCCTGCTCCAAGGAAACAATTACAGGCATAATTCATTCAAGTGCTATTAGCAGTAAAGCAACATGTGGAAGTAAAAAAGCTGCTAGTAAGCAGAGAATAAGTGGAATGACTATGTAGGAATTATGTAATTTACTAGTCATGAGTGTAAAGATGTAAGAAGTTTTTACTTGAAACAACTGAATTTCTGAAACAGAGCTAACAATTTCATTATTTAAGCTAAAGCCTACAATGCTTTTAATTCCAGACTCAGGGCTAGGGAAAATGAATTTGAGACACACAGAGTACACTTCTGCACTACTTGTAATTTAAATTTTCGTATTAATTGTAAGAACTTTTCATCAGTGTAAGGAAATAACTACATCTTGCTTAGTTAAACACCAGAAAATGAAAATTCTGCAACACCAGACAAGGGACTCAAACTTGAAGACATTTAAGTTATACCCTATCCCATCTCCACTAAAAACCTAGCAACCAAGATAACAACCTCTTGTATTTGGTCAACAGATCTATATGAGGTCTTGAGGAGCCAGAAAACAACTCTCTTAATGCACATATTCTGGGGATACATTCTAGCAATTACAGAAAACCCTCTTAGAATGTGTTAAACCAATGCAAGCTCTCTTACATCTACCTAAGAAAAACCACGGCCTGTATAAGTTCCTACTGCAGAGGTGGAAGGTCAGGTCATTGGTTCTGTAGTCATCATCTGTTATTGAAGGCACTAAGCAACACCACAGAAGCACTAGAACTACTAGCACCACACTTCTGTCAGGATAGAGCCCAATCCTGACACAGGAATGCGGACCTTTTCACACCACAAAAACCATAGGGGGAAAAAGGAGCTGTACATTATTAAACCAAAAGGGTAAGCTAGAAATAATAATCCCAACTTAAATTCAACTGATATTTAACACCTTATGACCATGCAGACACCAGCCATGTAAAATAATACTCAGTATAGTGCAGAACATTCCTTGCCATTTAAGCATGATTATAGATATTAGACAACTTTATTTTTTTGATAACCTAGTTACAGTCAGTGAGGACCTGGGACTTTGGAATGGAAAACCAGTAAGGTGAACCCCTAATTAAGAACATTTCTCATAGTGATCTCCTAAAACCACACTTGTAGCTATATATATATTCAGTGCAATTCAGCATCACTGATATTTAATTCCTACTCTGTAGCCTCACCAGAAGCATCACATTGTGGCTGCAGGTCTACTGGCATCTGATATTTGTCTTCTCAAGTTACAGAAGGTTTTGTTTTCTAAATACAGATAACCAGCCCTGAGAACTCCAGATGTCAAGTGTTTGCAGGTTAAATTTTCAGTAAAGGGAAACATTTGCATTCTTTAACAAGGAATAAGTCACATTCAGGTTTCAGATGTTTACTGAACATTCAACACAGACTTTTCCCTCCAGTCATAACCAGAACCTCATATTTCAGTGACACTTTCCCTTCTATTCCTCAAAGTATTCAAGATCTCAGTACATGACACCAGACCAAATAAGGACTCCCTGTTCTATGACCCACACAACATCATCCCAAATAATTCCTGACACTGGGATCAGCTCCTACTACTAAGTTAACGCTAGATTCAAACTTTAGCAAGTAAAAAGCAAACAAAGTTTCTAGTTACTAAGTGATAATGGCTAATATTGTCCTAGAGATCACTTCAGCTGAAATACATGTCCTCATAAAACATTCCAGCAATAGAATAACCAGACTGATTTGCCCCTCCTGCTTCCCCCCCTCGCCCTTCTGTTACTGCAAGGAATATCTCTAAAACTAAAGCCCAGTAAGGGGAGTTGAGGAAAAAAAGAAAAAAGTAAACCAAACCCCCTCCCCCAGTCACCTCCTGAGTAAGAACTACTAGTTTAATAGTACGTCACAAGAATTAGAATACTTACAGGTCCCATAATTGTAGCTTGCCAATGAAACACTACAAAAGAAAAACTCTGCGTTATTATCTATGCATGATATGCTTTGAGCTAGCAGAGTAAAACATAAAACTTCAGGTTACTTACTGTCATCTCCAACGGGACATGCTGAACACTGTGCTGGAGGATCACGGGCTAAGTCACTAAGTTCCTTCAGGAAAAAAAGAACATAGAACAAAAACACTGTTCAGAGAAGGAACACTAATGAACTCAGTCATTTCCACTTCATGTCCAGAAAAAGCCTTAATGGTTTTTCCATATACAAACACAGAATAATATGCAACAACTGTTAGAAGCACTAGATCAGCATCAAAAATGTCTTTGCAAAAAGAAAAGGCAAAGACCATCAAAACACTGAAAAAAGGAAAGTAAAACAGCTATGATGACTATGCTTTTCCAAGTAACTACCACTACTGTAAAATCACCCCTACTAAAGGGGCAGAAAAGAAAGCAGAACTCGGAGCCTGAAGTGGGAAAAGTCTAGCCACTTTCTGATCAAGATTTTTCAAGGATTCAGTTTTAGCTAGAGAAGCTTTAAGTGGGAAGAGAGAATGCTATTGATAAACCTTCATGAAACAGAAAGCACTATGTATGTAACATCTCATATTAAAAGTCAGAACAGTAAGGAAAAAAAACCAAAACCAACAAACCCAGTTTCATTTTGTCCACCACCTCCAACAAGCTACTTGTTTGGACAGTGTCTTTTAAAATGAAATCTATACGTTCAGTTGAAGTATGTAACAGATACCTTCCCTCTTCCCTGCACACTTTTCAACTTAAAAATGGCTTCATGAGCTTCTAAATCTACAGTTATCAAGGCATCTAGAAGTCATGAGAAAAGGAAAAACCTTTAGTCCCTCTCCCATATATTAACAGCTGCACACAAGTAATTTTGCTACAAGTCTATACAAGCCATTAAAACAAGAACTTTACATTACTTTATCAAAAATCTAAGAAACCCAGGCACACATATTATACTGGAGAAACACACATATTTGGACCCAACAGCAAACTGTTTTGCCTGGGAAGATTCTAATGTACATCCTTTAAGTTACACAAATTCTGCACTTGATAAAAGTAAGTGTAAGCAAACATAAAATGAGGAAAAAAAATTCTGTTCCCTGTAAATTAAACACCTTGTTATTTGATAACATAGTAACTCCTGCAAACACAGTGAGAATACTACTACTTCAAGGTGTAGAAGTCCATACAACATTCAAAAAAAAAAAAAGACCCAAAACCCCACACCAAACCTCCCGCCCCAAGCCAAGAAAACTTAGTCCCACTTCCCCTCCCTACACACGCTAATTTTGACAAACTTTCCAATTTACAAGATCTCAGTTTTGCACTGGAATCAGACTGCTTTGTAGAACAGAACTGTATCAGTTTCGATAGGCAATGGCGTAACAAAGTATAGTTATGGTTCATTGAACTGCTGCTGTTACTTGGAAGTGCGGGCAACAACTGCTCTTTCCAGACCATCACAGTAAATCCATTTAGAGCGCATTTCTCTACACTCCCCAGTTACTATTGGGGGTCCCAGTGATAAACTTACTTCTGGCATGAAATGTCACTTATTAGGTGCATATATTGTTCAGCACCCTCCAGAAAAAATTGCTGTTAGATTTACAGTATCCATGTAATGACAAACAAGAAACGTAAAAGAACCTTCAGATAGAAAGCTTTTTTAAAATTTCAGGGTTTCCCCCCACACCCAAAAAAATACAGCAGGCTTATTTCTCATCTAAATATATTTTCCAGTTCTAAGAATGATCAATCATTCCAAAACCTAGGAGAAAAGTAAGTTGCAGCAACAGAATAAGTAGAAAGACACAAATGTTACTGCTTTAAAGTAGTTATTACTGCATTATTTAATTTAATCTGGGAAGAAGAGCAGATCCTAGTTTTTTAAAACTTATCACAGGGACTAAGAACTACGAAAAGGCTCTTAATGCAGCTTATAAAAACTATAAACATTAGTAGCATGAAGGTAAGGACAACAAAAGATCAGCATAAAGTGGACTGTCAGGTACGTGCATTAGACTAGAGAGCTCTTCGAAAGGTATTGTCGTCAGAGAAACAAGAAGTGAGTACTCAAGATAAAAAGATATTTTAACACAGCAAGAAAATAAGAGCGTATCAATAACTCGGGAAAAGCAATACAAGTAAGACTGCAAATGGAAGACAAATACTAAGTTTAATAAGTTCTGGTAAAAGAAGTTGTGCAAAACCCCCTTCCGTAATAAAAATAATTTACAAGCTGAAACACATGAATTTTAATATTCCAGTCTCCAGTTGTTCAAAATACACATCCATACAGAATTAACCCTTTTAACCACTTGAACTGTTCTAGAGAACAAACAAGCAGTGATTTTCATAACCAAAATAACTCAAGTTTTGTCTGGCCCCAAACACTTCAGTAAAACAAACTAATTGTGTTAAACAAAGCAGTTCAAAACATAGATATGGTTAGGAACTACATGATATGCCACTTAGCATTTCACCCACACAGCAAGTAGTCTACCCACTAAATGCAGGACGAAAAAAAGCTGAGGTGGCACACATTCTTGTATTTGCTTCTCTTGGGTACCATGGTCAGAAGAGTCACGTTTGTAGTAAAGCTGTTTGCTTCAGAGTGTGAAGTGCAGTGGAAGAACTCTGGCAACGTGAACCAAACCCTGCCAAGCTTTGCCTTGCTTCCAGTAACACCAGACCTATTTCGCCTTCCTGTGAAGTGCCTGACACTTTGCATCTACACAAAAGGAGGGAGGCTTTTTGCAACAAGGGAGCAGAAAGTTCTCACTGTCTAACTTTGAAAAGTGCCTCCTGCAAGCTACCAGTCTGCTGAATGCAACAGGCAAACGGGAGTAACTGGAAACACGCAGAGGCACATGGGCTGTGATTTCTGGAGCACAGCTGAAGCATTACATGCAAGGAAAGGGAGGAGCTTTTCCTTTTTTTAAAGCTTCCCACTCAGTAGCAGAAACACAATCTGACCTTCCTTCTCAGTTTAGCAATAAAGAGCAACTATTCTATAACAGGAAAATATTTAATCTGAAAAGTGTTTCTGACATCAAAACTAAGCATCACTTCCACAAGCTGGTTAAAAAATGTTTTTTAAGAAATCAGCCCGTAATTGTTCTCCTGCTTTCACCCATGTCTCACCAAGAACATACTGACCACGTTAAGCTTCATTTTACAAAACAGAGCTTCACTATTGTTTTAGTATTAAAAAACATTGCCAAGCATTATTCTGTAAAATTTCTACGTACAAGAGCTTTAGACTTCTAATGTTCCTTCTCCTGCGATATGTACTGTGTCCAACTTTGCCTCTTCTTGTTTACAGTTTCAGCAGTGCTTTCTTTTGTCAAGAGGTACTGGCCTACATTCCAAACTTTCTTAAGAAGTCTCCGAGTAAAACCCACACTTCCCTGGAGTCAGCTCCAGTAGCTTTTCCACTTTACAGGTGGATTAAGAAAAAAAATATACATTCCTAAGACTTTACACAGAAACAACAGCCAAATTTGGCTCAGTGATGTGTTATATGCCTATGGAAAGGATTAGTCTTGAATTACGACAGTGACTAGTAGTCCCTGGCACTGCCAGAGGTTTCCAGTATAGCTCCAGCATATCATCATTTCTGTGTCCCCGTTTCCAAATATAAAGTTGTGATAGTTCCCACCTCTCCACAAGGATGATTAGTCACTTCACATTTCACAGATTTAAACACTGTTTAAGGAGTAAGCGCCAATGCTGCTGTTAGAGGACAACGGCAACGTAGCACATACAAGCAGCAACACAGGCACAATTTTCCAGAAGTTTTCTAAAACAGAGATAACTGGAAATACAGCAACAGTACCCATCACTGCAACAGACAGCCCTTCCTAAACACGAACTGAGGCCCATGGTCTTCTGCCAGTTTCACATTAAATCTGAGTCTGTAGCAAGGATGAAGAAAATATAAAGAATGACAAAGGATACCTCATCCAAAAATGCATGAGCAAGTCAGTGAAGGAAAATATTTAAGAGAACTAGTTGCTTTTCTCACAGAAGTTTCAGGTCTCAGCAAATTCAGTAAGAAATGACAGCCTGATGCCTACCAAGCTGCCTTCTTGCAAGGTACCAAGTAGAGCAGCATCAGTGTCAGCTCCATTTCTTCCCATTTGTCAGAATTCATACTTCTTGTGGCACAACTGCTACACTTTTCCAATTTAGGCTGGAAAAAGCCAGGGCTTATCTTCAATGAGAGCAGCAGCTGACTTAAATACAGAGTGGCAGAAGACCACTCCCATCAGTGGCGGATCACTCATTTTCCTCCACAGGCATAAAGTCAGTTTTAATATTGGTTTGTAAAGATCTAATACTGGTTTACGACACAGTTTTTTTTAAAACCGTATGTTGCAGCTTTCTAGTCTGCAGTCAAGAAAGCATAATGGAAAAAATCGGGTCAATTTGCTTTAAGTATCCAAAAAGTAACTTGTTCTACCTTAGAGGGCATGAAAAGTGATATGCAGTTAAACCAGAGGTTTAAATACTAAAAAACCCCAAGCAAACAAAATGAAACAAAACAAAAAACCCAACAAAACAAAAAACAACCCCCCCCCAAACCCTAAAAACACTTAAGCCAAACAAAACCCCCAACATTTATTAGTTTGAGTGCTTGTCTGTTGTTGTCTGTGTTGAGCAGGCTATTTCAAACTTTAAGCATCTAAAAATTCATCACTGCATTAGTCTTACTCATTAGCTCACAGCTGAAAACAGCTTTAAAAAAGGAAGGATTGCAAATAGCTCTAAAGGGAGGGGAAGAACATTTAAGTCTGTTTGAAGACTAAGAGGTGTCAGCCAGCAAAGAACTATTGCCTCATCCCACACACCTGCATTTGCAACATTCACTTCAGCATGGAAATTAATTACCCCTGGAAGAACAAAATAACAGTTTGAAAAAACACTGCATGTGGATTTCTAAGCTCAGTAAGAAAGCAATGGCACAACACACATCACAAGTGTAACCAGCAGAAAATTATCAGTTTCAAACAAGCTGGCCTTTTGGCTAACACTTCATAAATGGATAGAACAATGTATAATAACCATGCATAATACAGAAAGACGCAAGTTATTTTAATTAAAAAAAAAAAGACATTAGAGCAACTACGCTGCGAAAACACATAAAGAGCAGTCACAGAAAACAGCAATGTCTGAGGAGCACAAAACAGTTTAAGAAACCCAAAACATGACCAGGAATATAAGAGCTGTGCTTGTCCCTACCTTGATTATTCTGCTTGTTCTGTTTTTCACGGGTCTCCTTTCTCAAGCCTGTAGTACGAACTTTCTCAGGCTACACGTTACATGTTGTTTGTACAATGTCTAGCAACAGCATCATAAGGGTATAATATTAGAAGACAAACAGAAATATTCATGTTTTAAGCCTCACTCTCCAGGAAGGAAATGCCAGACTGCTGTGCAACTGTAATTAAGTCACCATGTGCCTGGACTGTGACACAAACTACTCCGATGACTACACACTATCTCTTCTAAGAACCTACCTTTCATTACACAAAGCCCTTTGTGAATGAGACTATTGTCTACAGCTCTTCTCCTCTGTTCTGAAATATGGGAAGTGCAGAGTGTAGGTAATGTTTTTTGGCAAATTTCACAGTTAACTAAAAGGGCTTTTTATTGTACTCCAACATTTCACAGAGTTCACCTCCAGCTGGACAGATCGGACTGGAAAAGGAGCTCAGTTTACCAACTTTGCTTTCATGGTCACTCCCTAAAGGCATGCAGAACAAACATGGAGAAAAGATGGCAACTTTCAGACATAACACCTACAGTTATGCTTTGAACTCAATGGTATTGCTTGTTTCCCCAAAGTAATCAAAACCTGCAGCAGCTGTCTTACTCAAGACGAAGAAAATCTGACTGCTTTACACACATCAGTTCTGAGGTATTATAACAATCACTATTCCCTGAAAATAGCTCTCCTATTTTCAGGAAGTACCATGAAGGCTGTGCACATTGAATAAAGTATGTCGAAAGGAGAAGTGTGAAGTGAAGCACTGGCTATCCATTCAATGATATCCAGGTATTTTAATTCTGGCACTTCCAAGCTTTTGAATATTGGACTCTGAAAGTCTGCATACTTTTCACTTGGAGGTTTT
Source organism: Eurypyga helias (assembly GCF_000690775.1). Classification (NCBI taxonomy): domain Eukaryota; kingdom Metazoa; phylum Chordata; class Aves; order Eurypygiformes; family Eurypygidae; genus Eurypyga; species Eurypyga helias. The sequence goes on from NW_010253806.1 coordinate 29,044, forward strand.
TCCTGCAAGAATCATAGAATGGTTTGGGGGGGAAGGGAGCTTAAAGCCCATCTAGCCCCAACCCCCCTGCCATGGGCAGGGACACCTTCCACTAGCCCAGGTTGCTCAAAGCCTCATCCCGCCTGGCCTTGAACACTTCCAGGGATGGGGCATCCACAGCTTCTCTGGGCCACCTGTTCCAGTGCCTCACCACCCTCTCTGGGAATAGCTTCTTTCTGATATCCATTCTAAATCTCCTCACTTTCAATTTAAACCACTTACCCCTTGTCCTGTCACTACAGGCCCTTGTAAAAAGAACCACACTTATCTTTCATTCCAAAACCCAGGACTACAATGCAGCCCTCAGAGAAAGAAGGTAACAAGCGTTGGGCTGAAGAGAACCAGCACGATGCACATAGCTAAATGAAACAGAATGACTGGGAAACAAAGGTACAGACAAATGAGGTGATGCACCTAGAAGGAAGTTTATATTCAAAGTAAGGCACTCTGACCTGAAGACTGCCACTCAGGAATGAGATTTTGGCTTTGTGATAGACAATTTCACACAAATAGTAGCTTTACATTCATCAGATGCTGTGATTCGGCAGCATTAGGTGACAGCTGTCCAATGTGCCGCATCACATCCTGTCAAGGATGCAGTAATGTACCAGAAGCAGCATCTGTACGTGCACCACCTTGGACTTGATGGGGCAGAGGCCTCCTACAGTTGGCCAAGCTTACACAAGCAACAATTTTGGGGACTGGTAGAGTATGGACAAGTTTTTAGTAGAAATCACAAGCAGCCTTAATTAGGCACTTAACCTCAGGAAGTCTGCATTTTCTGGTACAGAAATAATGGCATAAGAACTTTCCATGTTCTCAAGGAAATGCATGGAAAGGAGGATCATGCAACGTAATCAAGTGCATATTCTAACAAATCTGTAATCAGCGTGGTGAATTCATTGTTTAGATGTAGATATGTTATTCTGAAATTTCATTATTTAACCTAATGAGCTGATTTTCAGAGTTCTCCATTTAAATAGCTGTCTTGGACTCTAACCAGCCCATGTTCTATATGAATCCAAAGATGTATGTGAAAGCTATCGCAATACTCCACAGGGGTATATTCTGTAAACGCAACTATGTGGATGATTACACTAGCTTATCTACAGCTGTACAATTACCCTATGGTATTAGACTACTGTGTGTAACCACCCTTCATAATGGTTCTGTGTTTTGTGTAGTGGTAGCGTAAGAGTCTGTCTGTAGGATTATGTACAGTTGCACACAAAATCAACTCACCATGAGCCAACAGAGCACTAAAATCGAAAACTGTTTCTGGAGCGCAGCTGCTCTTACAGTTAAGTTCCCCCTCAGCTATCTACAGAACACTGATGCTCACAAGGGTATTAAAAAAGCTGAAGAAGAGATGATGAATATGCTTTTAAACACTTAATCCTTTATGAACAGACGGCAACCTGAATTAGGAGAATGGAAGGGGGCCTTTGCTCATCCGACAAATTGTCATTCAAGAGGTTCTGCTGTATTATTCAAGGCAAGAAAAAAATTAAAGCTAGGGCTAAAAGGAAGAGCAAACTTTGCAGCTATATGGATTTTAGAGAATTATCTGGCATTATTACCCAAATAGGCTAGCAAAGATTGGGAAATATTGCCTTAGAGCAGGACAGTCCTATTAACTAGAAACCTAAAAGAGCTCACAGAAGTCATGAGCACCTGGCCAGCCTAACTCCAGGTTACTGAGAAAACTCACTATGAAGTTAATTGAGCACTTAACACAATCCTCATTCCTCCAGCAGGAAGACCCAGAAGCACTTGAGCACTTTAGTTCAGCTTGCAGCTCTGGTGTCCAGATGCTTGTGGAAAGGACTAAACATTTGTCTCCTTTTTTTACTGGACCCTTACATTTGCAAAGCAGTCTGCAATCCTCCCATCTTGCTTTGTTAAAACCAGAATAAAAAGCCATCACAATGACACTGGAAAAACACTGTAGATCTTGAAGATGTCTAGCATATCATGCATCTCAAAGAGATGAGGTTCAGTACAAAGGCTTCCTTTACACAAAATTTTAATACTGAAGTTTACTGTTGGTAAGAAAGCTCTGAAAAACGTTTAAACTAAACTTAAAAATCCACTCTTATCTATTTTGTTTTCAGTTCTAAATCCTGCAATCCTCTATTTGGCTCACTTTTCAGTAATACACCTTGTCTACATCCAAGTGTTTCACAAAGGGTTGCCAAAGGCATAAACACCAAACTAAAACTTGTGAATGTAATTTTAAGTAATTTTTTCCCCTGCAAAGCTTCCCCAACGTAACCTACCACATATAACTATCAGATCAGTGCCTCATAAAAAGCCCACTGAAGAGATTTTTTTTTTTAAAAAAAAAGCTCCTGTACTTTCCACTTAGCGTCTGAGGCATTAAATTTAGATTCAAGAAGTTACAAAACCGTCCAGCATGTGCAACTCAACAACTTAAGACTCGCTTTTGATAAAGGCAACTTGAGAAAAAGCAATTGCATACAAAAATCACTACTGACCTCAATTATATATATAGTCTCACTGCTCCTTACATGTCTTAAACTAATTTATGTTTTTCCTGCATACTATACGGGCAGGTTACTGTATAACATCAGTCACAGGAGAAAATGCATGCCTGTAACTCAGCCTTTTCAATGTAGGCCACAGCATCTTAGCCTGAACTATCAAAGAAAGTCAGCTTTTACTGAGGTAACAGACCTAACGCTGAAGTGCAGACCACACCTTCCAATCTGCCAGCTCTGATGCACAGGGGAGGGACCTATGTAAGAACACAGGGCAGACAGTTAAAGTGGAAAAACCTTAATATTTGCAACAGAAATATTTATCAGAGATCAACAGCCTAATCTGAATTACACAAAAACTCTACCCTTTTCTACTCCTCCTTGCCAGCTGTCACTTGACATCTCAAGAAAAGGTTAAGAACCTCCATCCTCTCTCTCCAGCAACAGTTCAACCGAGTGGACGAAAACATCCCTGGGTAGAGCAGGATGCCACAGTAGAGGTGGCCTCCACAAGGAACAGAGATGCCTTCAGCAAGAGGCAGTTTACTGCTCTGTATTTAACAGCTGCTACTTACAGCTGTTTACATCCTTCTCCCTCCCTTACCCATTATTGTGCAAGCCAAAAGAAAGGCCTTAGTGCTTCAGAGCTGGTTACAGACTGGGGATGTAGTTGAAGTGAGCTCATTCAGTGGCATTTTACATCAGCTTGTATGTGGAAGAAAATCACACAGGGAATAATAGCAAAAGCACTGGCTTACTTTCAAAAACAGGTCTTTAAAAGCTAGAATGATCATAAAGAAGATGTTGGCTGCACAACCTTTTTACTCTGTACCTTTTCCCACCCGCATCCTTAACATCCTGAAGAAGTCCAGTTTTAAGGTATGGAAGAAATACCCATCTAATGGAATATTGATCTGTGAAGTTGTAAATTACTTCAGTGATCTTATGATCCGCTTCTCCCCTCCTTCCAAGGATTGAGGGGATCATTGGATCCCCTTCTGACACACAAAGATCTACACCGACTGGGAACTTGTTTCACAGGCCCAGTGCCCAATTAACAGGGGAAATATTTAAGTTACTGCAGTCCAAATGTTCTGGTTAAGGAAGCATCAATTTTTCTCTCTTACAAAAAATGACCAGTTCTTAAAAACACATCCAAGACCTTAATAGTGAGTGCTGAATATGGTTATCAAACCTACCCAATTAAGCATTATTTCCATTTTAATAATATTAATTTCATAGGATAAATGTCATTTCTGACACTTCAGACAAGCTAAATCTTAAACAGAATTTAAGTGATGACAGCTTTCATCTGATGCTGAGTAATTTTATTCTGGCTTTTAAAAACCACTGAAGTTCTTTGACACTAGTGCTTCCTAAACTCCATCACTGAAATCTCATGATTTAAAAGTTAACCACTGCCTTCTGGCTCAACATGACCCTTCTTAACCACCAACTGCCATAGTTGTACTGCATCATCTGCTTGGGACAGAACTTAGTCTACCCCTAGATACTCAAAAAAGTTAAGGTGAATTAACTAAAGTAAAAACAGTAATTCCATCCTACAGAGTATCCACAAAAGGTTTAAAGCATTTTAACTAAGCTTACATCAACAGTGCTTCATTAGCTAGTTAATCATAACTTTGAGCCTCTAAACAGGCAAATCCAGGCTTATTTCTAGACATTCAAAGCGTAGTATCAATCACGTAACTTCAAGTTATTTAACTATTTTGATTAGGCCCAGAAAACTAAATCCAAGACTACCCGCAAAAATAAAGTATTGTAAGTTTCATCCAGTGAAGAAAATATAATTCCAAACAGCTTTTTCTAGTTAAGCTATTTTAAAAAAATAATTTCCTAATAAGTTCAAAAGAGCAGCAGTTAAAAGCAAAAGTAATAAGCAGGCTCTGTAACTTTTTAACTGAATCACCTGCACAAAAGCTACACTATTGGTTAAACTAACGCAGACTTCCATACTGCCTTCATTGCTGTGTATTACATTCAATCTCTGAAAAATATTATGGTTATCTCCGTAGCAGCACTTCTTACAGTGAGCATCCGGAGGAGGGGGGTTAAAGTTGCAATTAATTACACGTCTAGGAATAGCACTGGAGGCTATAGCCTTGAGGAGAACAGTTAGCCTCCACTCCACCACTACCCATGGTAGCCTTCTACCTGTACTTAATAGCAACAAATGGTTTTGTCACATTCAGCCTTTAGCTTCCAGGGTGCCAACTTCACTTAAGATTTTCTCATAAAATATCCTAACATAATGATGCTGGCTTGTGCTTAGCTTAACCAAATAGACATAAAACACAGAAGGCACAAGTTCTCTGAAGGATTCCACAGACAAGAAATTTCATGCATACATCTCTTGTATTAATTCTATTTTTAGCTTATCAATATCACCCTGAGGCCTTTTATATTACCTCACTTTAATGAATGCATATAGCAGTGGTAAAATGGATGTATATCAATGTGTAACATTCCCAAGTTTTCTGTATTTTGTGCATTCCCAATTCCCTTCTACATATATGTTTCCCTACTACCAGATCATCACCATTGGAACCACAAGCACTAACGTGCTGCGGCAATTACAGGAAGTGCATTTAGCAGGTAGCATTCAGCACCTCAGCCTGACACAATGTGCCACAAGCATGTATTTAGCTACAAGCTCATAAAACAGTATGAATTTGTTGGAAATTGCACTAGCTTGTGATAATAAAACAACTGCGACTCGTGCAAAGCAGGCTGTATCAGTGAAAGCAGAGCTTCGCCTCAGAGCAGCTGACAGACGCAATGACGAGCTCCAGGCATAACATGATCTTTCTGGGACTGGTTATGTACCTGACAACCACTTCAGTTTGGAGAACACTTTATAAAGGGTGTTCCAGAAGTAGGTAACCCAATATGTAACACGTGAATACGCATGTGCTTTCATTTCCAAAACGAAAGCAGAATTTGCGAGTTACATTTAAGTAGGGGTGGCTGTATTGCAAATGTGTAGCAAACTTCATATTAGATTTACTCAGGCAGAGTGTTAAAACCCAATTTACCAAATACAATGAGGAATTTATTTTGCTTGATAAGTCAAGTCCGCAAAGAGGGAGTAGGCCAAACAAACTGAAAGTACCATCTCTGGTGCCTTTGGGATGTCATCTGCTGCAGGAGACAATGAATTCTAGTCCTGACAGGTAATACCACAAGTCAGACTAAGTCATCTCTGTGTGATTACTATGTTCTGAGGTCCTGGTCTCTCTTTAGCTTGTTCTGATCTACTGCCAACAACGTACTGCAAGAAAGCAGAGAGTTTCAAGGTCTGATCTGTGATTTTACAATTGGAAGACAGGGGATCCCAGCACACCGGTGACAGAGTGCTGTTCACCAGCTTCACCAGTTGAACAAGAGTAAAATCTGAATTCACAGCCACCTTGTTACAAAGTTGGCCCTGCTATTTTTAGATTTCAGCCTCAACCCCAGTAAACATTTGTTTCAGAAGCCATGCTTGGGAAGAAAGCAACTTGCAAGGAATGGTTTCAGTCTAGCAAAATATCACCAATTTAACTTTCCAGACTGGCTATTACAAAATCAAAACTGCAAGCCCTATGTGAATTTGGAAGTGTATCTTGTAGCATGGTATAATTAAACTGATTAAAAGTAGCACCTTCAAATAAACAAAAAAAACTCCCACAACACCTCCCCCACCCCCCAAGAGAACCCTAACCCAATCACCTCACCAATCCTAGACCCTAGCACTGAGTAAAGGTGCTTTACACTTACTACTACACAGTGCCATAGTAAGGACTAATATAGGACAAAAAACTGCACACCACAGGCACAACCCAGAAGTCAGAGATGACTTATGGATTCAAGAGTCATGCTGAATAGTTTTAAGGTTGTGAGCACCAGATTATTACGTAAATGGGGGTTTGCCTTGGTTCGTATGTGACAATAAATTCTTACGTGCAGGGCCTGATGTGTTTCATAAGCATGAGCTGATGACGAAGCACACCGGGGAGTATCCTAGCTGCGTTTCAATGCAAGTGATATCATCCACTAAAACAGGGGAACAAGTTTGGATGGCAGATTCAAAAGGAATTATTTTGAAAGCCTTGTAGGAGAAAGACAATTCAGAGACAATTCCTTTAGTTTACACTAATCCAGGACAGATTTGAAAGTTTCAGGGATAACAGAAATACACTTTCACTAATACATTACAAATAACCTCATTTTGACTAAAATGTGTCTACAAGCACTACCAGATATGCGAAATGACAGTAAGGCTATTAGGTGGCAAACTTGAACGCCCATCTCCAAGAGGTGTTCTGCGCCCCGAAGTTGAGCCGGCCGATTCGGGACACACTGACTTTCTGCCATCTTGGTAGGCTACGAGATGACCAAGAAACTCCTCTCAGCCCTTGAAAATACGTAAACGCTCCACGTAGCTCGCGTAGGAGCACAGATCAACAGCGACTTCCCGGTAACGCCACTGCGTTCCCGTCGCGTTTGCCATTACATCTCAGCAATTCCCGAACCCGCAGCGCTGCCTCCCACAGACCCGAACGCGACCTCGCGTCGGACTCCTCTTTCCTGGGAGAGGTTTAAAAAAAAAAAACAACAAAACAAACAAACAAACCCCAAAACCTTTCATCACGTCGGCATTTTTTCCGAGTTAGCCGCGAAGTTACTCCACCCGGCTCCGATTGTGCAACGGGGGAGGCGGCGGCGCGGTGCGCGCTCCCGCCCGGCGTGGAGGGCGAGGCGGC
>NW_010253807.1:0-41623 GCF_000690775.1 Eurypyga helias
GCAGCCCGCGGCAGCTGGACATCACCCCGGGCGGAGGCTCGGAACGGCCGAGGTGCGAGCCGGAGCTACCGAGCCATCCTCTCGTCGCGTTTGGGTCAGGCTGAGAGGGAAATAAAAGAGATTTTGTAGTAGGTACATGGCGCCCTGCGTGAGGGGGCACTCATGCCACCCACATCGGGTCACGCGGCTGCTGGTCTGTGCCCAGCCCAGAGGAGGCGGAGGGGGATTTTATCTGTCCTCCCAGCCTTCCCTGTGCCAGGGCCACTGCAGGCCCTCGCGTGACGATGAGCCAGAGCTCAAACAGAAAAGTAATTTTCCAAAGTTTTGGCCATTGAGCTCACCGAGATCCCAGGAGGTTCCAGAAGATTCCCAGGCAGCAGCAGCATAGCCACTCTTGAAAGAGAAGGCTTGACAGAACCCACTCAACCTAGCAGGCTAGGCTACTTCCGTACGGTTAAGTAGGCTACTAAGGTGCTGCTTTGTACCATATGATAATACATTTAATAGCAACAACTTGTTTTTAATCAGTCATATCATAAATTATCAAAAAGAATCCAGAGAAGGCACTAACAATAGGGAAACCTGTTCTGGCAACACTTCCCCACAGCGATAGAAGTTTCATAAGGAAACAACAGCACCTGGAATCCTGCAAGATTAGATTCTGTACAGAAAGGGTGCTCCTTGCCCTGAGTACGTCTTCACGCATACCAAGGAAGTATAGCACAGAATGAAGTCTAGCAAAAGCTGTCTATGCATTAGGTACTACGTTGCTGGCTTGCCAAGGAAAATTAGGGAGGGAGGAGTTCACCACCAGGTCATTGTCAACAACAGCAAAGATATTCTGTGTCATCTTTGAAAGACAATGTTGTGCTAAGTGGAAATCAATGGACAGACGTTCCCATGCCTGCACTGTTACGTTAGTATTCAAATCTGCACAAGTTAATCCTCCAAATGCTGACAACGCTCTTTTAAGATATAGCTCCGTGGCAAAGAATTAAGATTTTCTTCATTATCCCATCGTGAAAGGGCCCTGTCACCCTTCCTTGATGCAGTATGGCCCTGTGTTTTCCTCTTGAGACCAATGTAATCAGGCTCCCTCTCTGACAGGCCTTTTAAGCCTTGTTCTGGAAGGCAAATGCTCATCAGATCAACTTAGCTCCCAACATTCAGACAGCCCCTTTCACCTTGTTTTAGGCCTGCCTTGTTGGCTAGAAAAGCTTACTCTTTTAGTCCTATTGAAGATTCTGCTGAGCTTAGGCTCCATAGTGCCAACAGACCTACTTTGGGTGCAATTTTCCCTGTACCTTCCCCTGGACTATACAATAACTACACCAGGTGTAGCCTAAAGCCACCTTCATGTACTCTGTTCATACAACCTTTCCTAGACCTCTTTTCCACTCCCCCTTCCTCCCATGTTAGTAACAGAAACGTCGTTTAGAAGCTCGTCTTTTAACAGAAAAACCTGATGCATTTCAGCAGATTTAATTTCTGTTATAAATAAAGAAGAGCCAAATGTGGAGAGGGCCAGGCTTTGTCATCGTCGACTGCAGTCTTGTGTTATTCCCTGCAGAACATCCAAGCATATCAGGAACTTAACGAACAAATGGGAATAAGCTCTCACCTAAATACTGCAAATAATCAGGGTTTATGGTTAAATGTGGACATTTGTTTTGCATCTATCCTTATTTTATTACTATGATTGCTCATTACAAGTAATCAAACAGCATTAAAAATGAAAAACATCTGAACGGTTAATCTACATAATAAAAACAAATCTTGAAGCTGTAGGCTATGGAAGTGGGCCATTACGTCTGCTGCAGATTTAGCTGTTTTTTTGCAGGCAAAGAGAAGATGATGCAGGTAATTTTACAGGTAACATTTGTCTTGAATATTTACCCACACAGAGAAGATAAACGTAGATGTACAGAAACTTTCAAACTCTGTGAGCTTTATCGATCCTCTTGGCTGAAGCAGTAACAGCACGGACATCACACAAGTGATATAGCAGATCACTAGTAATCCTATTACTCAGATCCTTGACCTGAATAAAATTATATTTGGAGTAAAAAGGATTGAGTTACAAAAGGTGACCTCATATAAAACCTACTTAAATTACTGAAATGACTTCTCTGCTTCCCTGGGCTACAAATGATTGTTAGGTAGGGAAAAGTGTTTCTTACCTTTCAGGGAAGGCAAGTAGTGTTCTGCCTTATCCTGCACCCCATGGCCGCTGCCAGCTCCTGCTGCTTCCTGCAGTCTAGGAAGCAAAGCAGTATGGGGCTGCTCGGACTCTCCCCACTCTCATTCAGCTCTTCAGTAAAATGAGCCATTGTGTAAACATGTTTTCTCCAGAAATGGAAAGAAAGGGTATGCGTGTATAAGATCCTGCCTTGGTTCTTCACAGAAGAGCTGTAAAACGCCCTTTTGAAACAAACGGGTTTCTTTTTCCTTAATTCACTTTCTTACTTTGTTGATTTGAGCAACTTCACTGCTGCCTCACTTGCCAAAATATATAACACATATCTTGCATTCTCCAGCATGAGGTTTTTTCAGTTTTTAATTATAATTTTCAATACCTTTTATAGTCTACACACAAGTCCACTTCTGTTTCCACTGAAGTCTTCAGGTATTTGATATTTACATCAATGGGACATAGATCACGCCATTACATAATTTTTGTAATACTTAACAAATTAATCTCTATTCTAAATTTGAGAAGCTGTAGTGTGCTGTAAAATAACGACTATTATTAGCCTGTACACACCTTTATAGATAATAATATTTCAAAAATATAATAAACTTTTTTCCTTTCCAAATCGCTACTCACATGGTCTAGTTCAGACAAAAGGAATAGATGACAAAACCACCAACAGATTCCTTTTCCTCCTCCTCCTCTTCTTTCACTTCCTTGAAATTTCAAAAGACTTTGCAAGAAGTAATTCCTTTCAGATCCATGTTACCAGCTTTTAAACAGCCACTGTAACTATTGATTAGTAACCCTTTTTAGCCTTGGATCCTTTGGTAGATACGTTGGGGATGCACTCACCTCTAATCCATGTAAGTACCACAGTTTTTAGGATCATTCTTCAAAGGAATGGAACAGTTTACCATCCTCATGAAGTAGTTTTAGGTTAAGTCAAAAATAAAGTAGCCATTAAAATTGTCAAAGAAGCCTCTGAAACATAAATTTAGTTAGAGCATTTGCTGTTTATTGAGAAAATATGTTTGAGGAGAGCACAGAGGCTAAATCCTCATCTTTAGGTTTACATGTTTTCATACATTTAGACAAACAAACCATAAATTCTCTTAGATAAAAGAAAACTCTAATTGCACTAGAATCTTGGTTAGTTGGTAACTAAGGATACAGCTCAAGGTTGGTCTTATCAGTGTGTACTTATTCCTGGCTATTGTCTCATCTTCTTCCTGCATGCTTTACTTTTCATCCTTCGTGATGCTTGTCAGCTTCCACAAAATAATATTTTTAAGAAAAGCATCAATATCTAAAATCGTGTTGCATACAGTTGCAAAGTATAATGGAGTGGTTGTACAGAAAATAAATTACGTTGACCTAGTGTGTGGGCTAACTCCAAAATGTTTTGTCTCATACTGTGTAACTGCTGATCAACACCATTGACTGAAAATCTTTATTCTTGTGGAGCCTTATGTGTCCATGATTGGGTTCATGCAAACCTCTAAATTTAGTGATCCCCACTTAGTTTTATAACCCATCTGTCAATGATATTGATGTACAGTGTGTGCACGGGTGTGTCAGAGAGACAAACCTTACAGCCCTATACAGATTGCTAATCATGTTTGATACAGCGATTAAATGAGAAGTACTACATGCCTGAGTCTGTTTAAACTAGGGAAGCCCGACCTCACTAGTCCTGTCTTTGAAGAGGAACTATAAATCCACCAGTCTCTGTCACAGTGGCACACTCACAGCCCGTGTCTCCAGAATGCAGGGTACTCAGTCTGGCAGCTGCTGCACGCCTGGCACAACTCCCCTGCATACCCTGCTAAGGACTGCAGATACACCCACAGTTCATCATGGAACCATGCAACTCTAACACCTGTGCATCTTAAAGGACTGTCATGGAGACTAACGATGTCTTATGGAAAAAGTAGCAACCGACCCTGCTCCAGGTTCTTATTCACCCAAGCCAAGACTTGGTTGCTAAGGCTGTTTTGACATTATTTGATTTACAGTTTCTATCCTCTGCACTGTATCCCAGCCTTTCAAATTATACAGCTGGCACAGAAATTGGGTCACTGAGCAAGAGCCTTTTAAAATCACCTTGATAAATTGATCCCTTCCCTCAGAAAACCATGTTTCTAATAGGTCCTGATGCATGTGACACTTGCCTCCATTTACTTTTTACACTGCTTTCTGACAACCTTCCCTCAGGCTCCTTCCTAAGTTTTCTTCCTACCACAAATGAAGACTTTTTCTAACAAAGTCTGTGCTGGACTAGGACTTGCTGTTTTAAACACTTTGACATCTCCTGCTATTTGTCATCTGGAAATGTTTAGTGACGAACTTAGGGAATCAAAAATAAGCTGCAGCAAGCAGAATGCTCAAAGGAAAGGGTTTAAATGTATTTGTTTTCTTTTACTCTCCTTCCTTTCCTCACCTACTCTCTCTTGTCATGCAAATGAAGCAAGAAAAAGAAGACAGTCAACAGCTCCACAACTTAAAAAATTCGATATACTATTTAAATAGTTGGGTTTTTTTTAATTTGAAGAGTGGGTTTAATCTAAAAACTTTAGTGATTATGTCCATACGTGCAACTATCATTCATATACATGCCAAAATGCTGAGCCATATATTGATTAGGCTTTCAAGTTCCTTCCATGTGCTTATGCTGAGCAGCAGTTCATTCATCCTCATTTCTCCACATCTTTTCTCTTTCCAGTGACAATTACAATTGGTGTTCTCTTTTATTCACATATGCAGAAAACCATCTCCTTTTTGCCACCAGTTATCAACTGCCAGAGTTTCCCCCAGTGTGAAATTAAATTTCCTCATCTTCTGATTCAATATCAAGGCTAAACTCTGCCCCTGTCCCATTCATTAGAAACAGTCACAAATTCAACAGTTTTTTTCCATGGCTAGCCACAAATCTGTTTCTGTTGTCCTCAGATCAGTTGTAATGAACACTGGGAAGCAACAGGGACAGCACCATGATGCAAATATCCTCACTCCTTATAGCCATCACATCCTTTTCATTTCTTTCAATGATTTCCAGATGACTTGTATCCAAGAATCAGTTCTAAACCTCATGTAAACCTCATTTACAATTACAGTGAAAGGATTCCAATAGTAAATATTTTCCTTAATCTAAAATCTTTTAGCTAGCTGTCTTGTCAGCCCCATATAATTAGAAATCCTGAGTACCTCTTGCTTGGGCTTTCACTTAAAGTCATCATTTTTTTACTATTTTTTAAGGCTTTTGTTGACCATCACAAAAAGCCTTATCTAATTGTAAAAGACCTATTACCTTGCACTTCTAGCTGTTAGCCCTCTATTCACCAGCTTGCACCAGAATGAATTCTCCATCTATGAGCAAACAAACTGTTCAAGAAACTTCTGTTCAAGAAACAAAATATAAAAGTAATTTCATTTCCTGCTAGTCCAATTCTTCCTTTTTTTTCTTTCCTTCTTTGGATACATTCAGCCTTGTCATTTGCAAAGCACTGTACTAAATGCCTGTACTACAGCATCTTCCCTCTTTTCCTTCTCAAGTAAAGAGCCATTTATCACAAAACAACTGATTTAGTCCTAGACACCAAATGAAAACTGAGGGAATCTTTGGATCTAAACCTCTCCAGGGAAATGCAGAATATGGTGTTACAGGGATTGACAAGGCAAGCTGCACCATTATGGAAGAAATTGCTTATAGGAACCGTCATTAACTTTTTAAATTTAAGTTACAGCCATTATTTGGTGTTTTGAATATTATTAAAATACTTTGATATGAGGATTATCATACTGTAATACTCTCAATAATTTTATTGTTTCTATTTATAATAATTAATTTGATGTTGTCAAATAGAGATTTAAGGTGTTTGACCTACAATGACTATCTGACAAAATTTCAGTCACTCGTTTTCAAGTATCAAATACACCATAGGGAAAGTTCTTTCCTAAAGAATATGATGCTGCAGTTCTATATGTCAAGTATTCAGTTATATAAATGATCCTAAATTATTTCTGAAAGATAAATTTATGTTAGAAAATGTACTTTAAAAAGTTAAATGAGCTCATTAAACTTCTCTAAGCAAGGTACTAGGATCCTATCTTCTTGACAAGTGAAAACTTACTGATTCACCAATCATCTTTGGAGAAGTTTGTTGAAAATTAGGTGCATTTCCCTGTGCTTTGCATTTATAACAGGTATCACTAGATAATTACTAAAAGCTATAAAAGAAAAGGTAATAAACAGAGTTTGATAATAGAAATGAAGGAGAAAAAGTTCATGAAAACTCTAAACCATGCCTGAGTCAGGAGTCCCAAACACAACTTGCACAGCTTCACAACAGTGCGTCACTGGTCAGGCATGTACACTAATTCTCCTTAACAGGCAGCTGCCAACATGAGATACAGAAGCTTAAGTTGCCTGAGTGCTTACTGAATTACAAGTAGCATATGAGGCTGATGATCCGCTGTCTGGCTCTGTCTTTAAGAAACAAACTCAGTACCCAGAGTTCTAAAACCCTGTTAACAGACAAGCTAGTGTGGGCTAATGACCCCCTGATCAGACAGGCAATTGCTATGCTGAGAAGATTCAATGCTAATATAAGCATCAATACCAGTTATTGTATGGCAACCCTACTGGCACTGACCTTGGTCTAACATCAAAGCCAACACTCCGTCAGTTAAGTGAGGCATCAAAAAGGCTGATATTTCATCATCACCTTTCCTTGTGCTCCTCATTATTACCAAACGCAGTTGTAGTTTTGGTACCGACCCTGGCATCCAAAAGCATTCAGCTTGTAAGAGTTCAGTTGTGTCCCAATTGCTAATGTTCTGGGGGTGAAAACTTTCAGTCACCTCACAGAGGAAAACAAGTCAGCTTGTGGTCTAGCTAAGATAAACTCATCACTAATGAAAGTCTATTAGACCCATAGGAATACTCTGTAGAAGTTGCAGGCCACTCCAAATTAACAAAAACTGCATTAAAAAGTGGTATCAGACACGTAATTTCAAGTCCAAATACTTGTACTTTCATGCCAATCCCACCCCCTGCTGTTTGAGCTATGCAAGAAATTCAAGTCCCGCAAGAGTTTTCTGCAAGTCTGAGTCCTCAAAAACACACATACACCAGCTTGAGAGGAAACCCTCCTTGGGTTGCTCCAGTTACATGAGGCCAAGGGCCAGGCCACGAAATTGAAAAATATGGTGCAATTGTCTTTCTTTTTGGGTCACCTCAGGTTATCAAATAGGAGCTCAGGGGCATAATTTTAAGAAGCCAAACAAAGGTCAAGGTGGCCTTCTAGCCTGCCTTACAGACTTTGATTATTTGTCTTGCTATTGCAGCAAGCATGAACTCCAGGCACTGGACATTTCAGAGGAGGCACAGGGTGAAAACTTAAGATGTGTCCTCTCTCAGCTCCAGCAAGAGTGCTGACTTAAGTCTCAAAATCTACCTTCTCTTCCATGTAATGAGTCCTCCTTTGCAGCAGAAGCCCTACCACCAACCTTGCCAGCAGGCAAGGAAAAAATACTAACATATGTATTTTCTCTCCCTCAGCGCTTCACCCTGCTCCTGCTAAGTATTGGCAGAGCTGATGGAGGTTCATAGACCTTGGCCTAGAGAAGTCACCTCACACTGGACACCAGAAAACAAATACTGGAAATTGCTGTCCGTAAGTAGCCCCTCCAATGAATCTGCCCTCTCTGGGGGAATCACTGGGTAACAGCCAACTGCAAACAGAAATGTTTCCATTGTTTCATCTGGAAGAGAGTGGAACAAGACTCTACTTCCCATAATTCAGTAAGTGCCAGAGAAGGAAGAGAGTCTGTTGCATTCTGGATATGGGAGGACTCAATGGAAGATAAGGCACCTCAGATGCAAGATAACGTTTTCATTACTTTTCACTTAAAAGCTCAAGCCAACAGCTTCTGTGTAGCAGGAAGCCATGCTGCAGTACCTACACCCTAGCTCACCAAAAGAGCTTGAGATCTGCAGCAGGGCTCAGTGACTGGTGGATTATTCTGCCTTTTGTACTCTGATACTGGGAACAATAACCAAATGCCATGACACACTGACAGTGGGCTGTAGGAAACATGCCACGCATGCCCATCCTTCTAGAAGGAGCTCAGCACAGTTCACCTATCATAAGTCATTGCAAGGATCCATATTTTTCTTTAGAACAGTGGATTTCATGCTTTATAGCAACTTGCATCTTGTAGAATGGCTTTTGCTTTCTGAAAAGATACTGGGAAAAACAGTGAATAAGTTCTGGCATTTTACAGGCTTTAAAAGCTGGATATTCCACACTCCGGAGCAAAGCAATTGAATGACTCCCTTTTTACCCTCGCCTTGCAAAAAAGCTTAAAAATCGTAACTCCCATTGGACTAAATGCCAACAATAGCAGTTAAACAGAAGATGGCATATTCAGTTCTATTTGAGGAATTTTTCTATAGAAGATTAGTAGTTGCAACCCTTTAAAAATCCTTTTACAAGTTACAACGCATTTACAAAGGAAAAAATAACCACTTCAAATGCAAGACAGTGTTGATAAGAAATTACTTGGGGAAAAAAGCTGATAAATAGAATAAGAAACCTTGGAAAGACAGACTGCAACAGAAATAACTAGGGGAGATCACCACACAAATATTAACACAAATTGGTAGTATTGCTTGGCTCTGTAATTCCCTTCCACAAAAGAGCTTTCAGAGCAAATCCACTGAGATGAAGGCTGCCCACCTGGAGATAAAATATTTCTTATCCTTTTTTTGATGAAATTAGAATTGTACTCTCAGTCATTTTTTCATATGAGAGTCTTCCAAGTGTGATTAATCTGCATTTTCTCTGAGAAGGTAATTAAAACTACCGCACTTCTATGAAAGCCATGAACTACATTTTCAAAAGCCATGCGATGACAACAAGTGCTAGTCTCAGTGAGAGGCAGTGTACACCACCACTTACAAAAATGTCAGCAAATGGCTAGTCCTACCCTTTTTGTTCTGAGTGTTTGCTGCTTTGCCATGATTTGAACAGCAGCTGGATCTCTCCCTCTAAACTCCAGAAGGTTTTATTACATCAAAACATGTTCTATCCCCTAGATGTTTGGTCTGATTGGCAGCAGCCTTCTAGTTTAAAGATGACCACAATATTTCAGAAAGGAGAAATAAATCAGTTTATGAAATCCCCTGTACACCATTCTACATTAAGCAATCCACACAGCAGTCAAGTAGGGATAAATCACAAGCCTCTTAATATGGTCAGACACAGGCAGTGTGGGGTTCACGTGAATGATCATCAGGTTCTTTCACTCTAACCCGTGTACATTTAAGTGTTCTTTAGTAATACTGTTGTGACTGGTGACCCTGCTAAGATCCTATTGCACCATAATATAGTTAGGTGTGATTAATTTCATATAAGACGTATTATTCTAAATTAGATCAGCTTGCTCTGAATTAGTCATTTCTTTCTTTCAATTAGCATATTAAATCATTATTCTTCCTTTTTAATGTTTTGCATAACTCCAGCTAGAAAGGGTAGCACAATGTGCTAAGCAGCAAGAGGCTCACACTAGCACACTTCTGCTGCTTTTATTCATGTTACCACCTGCTGTCCCCAAAAACAAAATTTACAAAGGGAGATACAGCTGCAAAAACACAGATTTCAGGGTACAGGCAGATTCCAGGGTATAATCCTTATGAATAAATTGGGTTAGGCCATTTAACTGAATGCATATTGAAAATACCAGGATTGCCAATATACAGAAGCAATTGAATTTTGTGGTTTTAAGGGTTTGGGAGTTGTTTTCAACCTGGATGAAGATGACAATGATCACTTCTGTGACAGGTTGGCTAATTTACTTCCAATTGATGTATCTCCATGAATCAAGTGTCACAGCACATAATGCCACCACATACATGACAATTTCAGGCAATGAAATAGGAACAAAAATGTGTCTGAACGTATTCTGCAAACCTGTAGAATACAGGTTAATCTTCAAACAAGATTTTGTAAACATCCTAAGGGTTGTGAATCAAGGAGGCAGAAAAAGAAAGGCTGTCCAGTCATGAAAAAGAGGGCTACCAGTTATAGCCTCCTGTAGGCAGCAGGTATGGAAGAAGAATAAGTATAATTTGTGACACACAGTCGCATCACACTAACAAGGTGGTGAGTGGGATGGCCAAAGCAGTGGCAAGAGTAAGACTGAGGAGAAAGAACAGGAGTGGGAAGAGATGGCATCTCACTCTCACAGTCCTTGTAGGCAAAAAATGAGTTTATTTCCCCCTTCAAGCACATCATCAGCTCTAGGTTATACGTTGCTTTTGAATAATAGGTTAAAAGCAGATCCAGTTCCAAAAGAATTGAAAATATTATTAAACTATTAAATGACAAAATGCCATAACCAACTGGAAAAGGATACGGAGGATTTTCACTGTCAGTTACAGAATTTCAGCCTAAGGCTGAAACAATAAAAAGCTGTCAGAGGTAGATGCTATCAACAAAGACCAGATTTTTGGACAATTTTATGCACTTGGGTGGTGTTATGCTACAGGAAGGTTTTATAGATATCTAAACTATCCATAAAACAAGTGAGGATTGCAGAAGTGAGGTGTCCAATTGCCATCACTTTCAAATCTATTGAGAGCCTGAAGAGACTTGAATCTTTGTGTGCTGGTACAACATACATTTTGCCAACAATTGGCAAACCTCCCCTCAAGAGCCTTGAGACACAAAAGCAACTTCCTCAGTGTAATCCAAGAATAAAAAAGGCCAAGAAAGTGGGAAAAAGCAGGTTCATTAAAAAAAAAAAAAGTTTTGTGGAACAAAGATTGAATTGTGTAGGAAAACCTGGGAATCTTAAATTAACTGGAGTGCAGTGGAACAATCTGATTTTTGAACAGTGTCAGTATGAATAAGTATTTTGGAGACAAATAATTTTTCACATTAAAGAAATGCATTCAGGGACACTGTGGTCTTTTTTTTTTTGTACCATTTTGCGTAGTTTACGAAGTACACAATGTGATATGAATCTAAGTAGTTTTCTTCTTCTGGTGGACTGACCTACGCTGGATGCCAGGTGCCCATCAAGCTGCTCTATCCCACCTACCCTCCACCACCTCAGCAGGGCACAGAGGGAAGAAAATATGATGGAAGAAAAAGAAAAACCTCGTGGGTCAGGATAAAGCCAGTATAATAAAGCAAAAGCAAAGGCTGTGTGCAGAGGCAAAGGAAAACAAAAGATTCATTTTCTACCTCCCATCAACAGGTGATGTGCAGCCACTTCCTGGGAAGCGAATCTCCAGTATGTGTAGCACGTAACGGCTATTCCAGAAGACAAACGTTGTAAATAACGAATGCCCCCACTTCTCCCTTCTCTTAGCTTTTATTGCTGAACAGATGTCATATGGTATGGAATATCCCCTTGATCAGGTTACGTCAGCTGTCCTGGCTGTGTCCCCTCCCAAGATCTTGCCCACCCCAACCTACTGGTGTGTATGGGGGAATGTTGGAGAGACAGCCTTGATGCAGTATGAGCACTGCTCAGCAGTAGCCACAACACTGGCGTATTACCAACACCTTTCTAGCTACTAATGCAAAGCTCAGCACTGTGAGCGCTGCTGTGGTGAAAATTAACTCCATCTCACCCAGACCTAATACACAGATGTAACTGAGATAAGAAAGTTATGAACCAAATCCTTGCCATTTAATATTTCCTAGCTGCCATTCTATTGCACACTGCCTACCATGAACTTTTTACATTCTTCAGATCATTTTATTGGGGAAAAAAAGAAGTTCATAAAATATTCAGCCTATTAAGGAATCAATGGCAGAGAACTGTGCATTTTTTTCAGAAGTGTTTTGACCATGGCTCCATCTGTGGTTCCAGTCCTTTACTTGATAAACAAAGTATTTAGCTGAAACAGGCAAAGACATTTTGAAAAAAAAAAAGTTCCAGTAAATGAGAAAGTCTGTTGCCTGAACACAAGTTAAGAGGTTTCCCAAATCCTCCAAAGTTAAATTGCTTCTGTATTAAGCACTTCATCTATTTCTCCCCAGTGGTGCAAAGAGTTTTCTAGAAAAGCTGTATTTGTTTAACATGCTTGGACAAGCTTGGTTTTGATCCTGCATATTCCCCAGGACAGAGAGGAGAAGAAAGATAAGCAGAAAGATAGTTCTGCATGCACCTGAACTGGACCCCAGGAAAATACGTTACATTGATTTTTCTCTCTAAATGTTTCTGCATTTTCACACACAGTCAAGCAAATTAAAGCTCTAATCAGTATTTACAAGCATGCAACAAAAATGAGAGCCTGTCTGACCACTCAGCAATCCATGTTAATCATGATAAATACACTAGACCATAGGTGGGGAGCCACATCCTTTCTTACGGCTGAAAAGAAATTCGAATTTGAGGACGGGTTCTTAAGGTCCACGTATACAAATCCAGCCTTATGACTTTCAGATTGGACTAATTCACCCAGAAATAGCTTGGAGCATGCACAGAAGGCACATGAAGTAGTCTGACCTGCATTACCCTAACACGTATCTTAGTCGTAAATCTGAGAGAATTACGACACTCTCCTCAACTTCAGAAGAGGCTGGAGGGGAAAAAAGAGAAAGGACACTGGCTGACACCACCCTTTCTATCACTGACCCACCCCCTCCAAACAGGGACAAGCGCCCAAACGCCGCTATTTCACAGTGCCGGCAGCAATCCCACCGCTGGCTATCAGTTAGAGGCTAGCAAGCCCCCAGGAGCATGGTGGCGCTGCAACTCAAGGCACTGCAGGAGCCGGGACTACGAGGAGGCAGCCCAGCACGCCGCTGAGCAGAGGTGCGGTCAGGCACCACAGGCAAGGCCAGGGGAGAGCAGCACCGGGGCTTGGGGGATACCACTCACAGGGTCTTCAGCTGAGGGGTGGCAAATTCAGATTCCAAGTTACTCTCAGCCCAGAGGAAGTCTAACATTTTGTTACCAAGCCTGAAGATCATCATCGTTCTCAAACGGAATTTGAACAATTTGGTCAAACTGTTGTTTGCCCATACTGCGGAGACAACAGCAACTCTGTGCATCCTGGGAGCCATCCACAATCAAGCCAGCTACCACTCCAAAGACACACAGTCAATTAATGTAGCGCCAGGTCTAAGCTAATACAACCTCTTGCTGTTAGGCTTGAACACAGCTCCACCGCTTCCCTGGCAGAGCTGGTTTTCAGACTGTTTCCTCAAAGCTGCCTAAGAGCAGCCTGTAGGATGATGCCAGATGAGTGTCGCAGAGCTCCCTTGAAATCTTACAGTCTTTTCCTAAGGTTTGAGGTTTCTCATTTCTCCTATATCCAGAACAAGCTATTGGCTGCCATCCCAGATGTAACATTGGTGAAGAAAGATTGGTTTTAATAAGGAACCCTTCTTTATGTTAAAAAGGACAGAATAACAACAGCAGTTAATAGCAGGCACGTCCCCCGTGCAAGTGCTTGTGACGCCTCTGGAATGCAATACGGCACAGCCCACAGACTCTGTCATCAATTGACATTCAAATGCTTGAACATGGAGAGCAGTAAAATGTTACTAAGGGGGAAGCTGAGGTACAAACAAATATGATTTGCTAAAGGGTATTCCATAACCAAAACCAGGCATGGGACTCAGGCATTAGGCTGGTATTTTTTCCACTAGACTACAACTATCCCCTGCCACAGGAAATCAATTGCCCAGGTTCTCTTTTCTTTCCATCACCTCCTGCCTAAGATAAAGTGTGTGCCAATAGATGACACGTGCACCCTGATATGGGGCCACAGGGGAAGAGAGTTCGCACCTAAGCAGCTCCTTATCCTCCCAGCAGCACACAGTAAAGTGTCTTACGCCATATAGCTGTTCTGAGGATACCAAGCCAGGCTGGATCATGCCAGGAAGAAGGTCTGGACAAGATGGAGAGGAGGGAATGAAAGAGGGCTGCGTGCCACCTCCTGGATAGGGAGCAGAGCTGATCGACCTTTTGCAAGCTGCTGGGTCACAGCAGATGAGCCTTGGTGAAGTTGCTAGTCTTACACCCAAATACCCCATCCCTCGCACACGAGGGTTTGGCAGAGGACAGGCAAGCCAAGTGTTCCTTATATCAGCCTGTGCAGTGCAGTGACAGGTCTGTGTGTGCCCACAAGCTGGAAGCAAAGCAAGCACTAGAAGAGCCTTTCCAAAGGAGCTTTGGGCCAGTGACTTTGGTGTCTCCAAGCAACCATGCTGTGCAGAAGCCTAGGCAGCCCTCCACCCTCACTGTTTAGAAACAAGTGAATAATTTGTATAGGACCACTCATGGGAACAGTCTTTTGTAGCCTAGGAGCAACACAGTGTAACCTTGTCCCAGAAAGTGCTTGAAAGAACTGCAGAGAGAGAGATATTGTTCTTTTCAAACACCTAAAGAATATAAACAAGGGAGAACAAGAAAAGCTATTTAAGCTGGAAAACTCAGCTGGGTCAAAAACAGATGTCAGGCATAATTTTAGTTTAAGAATCAGACCTAAATCAGGTTCAAATTTGGTTTAAATCAGGTTTAGTTTAAAAAAGTCAGCATTTTTACAAAACCTTGTCACTGCATCAGCCTATGCTATGCCAGTACGTTGAACACAGAACGCAGTTCTGATTCCTCTCAGTTTAAAAACAATCAAGCCAAACTGCAAAATGTGCAAAAGAAGGATGACTAATGGTACCAAGTTTTCTCACATCCAAAGCTCTTCAGCTTGGAGAGACATGATTAGACAGGAGACAGAAAAGAAGTTTAAAGTTTAAAGAAGTTTTAAGTTTCTCAGTTTAAGAATGCTGAGTGACAAAAGCTGGTGAAGTGAGCATGGTTGTTTCTTAAAAAAAACAAATGAACCAAACACAAAACAAAACTAAAAACAGGGCACAAAGTGAAACTAGCAGTTATCAGGTTCAAAAAAGCAAAGAGATCTTGCTCCATGTAATACTGTTATATGGGTTCCAAAAGTGACCAGAACAATAAGGAAAGAAAAATTTGACCATGCATAAATTTACTACCTGATGTGTTTGTTGCTGCAGTAGAAAACTCAGCTGAGGAAGTACCTGTGTATACTTGCCCCATGTTAACAGGTTTGCCTAAGCTGCTCTCACATACACCTAATAAACCGGACGGATTTTCAATCATGTCCTGCACTATGGCCATCCTCTACTTCTTACAGAACTTCTCAGAGGGAGGCTCCTGAATAACTTCCCAAGAAGAGGAGAGGATACAAAGCCTTCAAAAGTAGAGACAGATTAGTTCCTGTAAGGGATTGCATGATGTAGCAGATACAATATTGCAGACAGGCTGCAATATCAAGATCATTAAGTCCCATTTGCTTCCAGTCCTGTGATTCTGTATCTTCATATTTACTCTATCATCTGAATCAACAGGTATGTTGCCCATTTGCCTGCATTTGTGAGTACTGCAACACCCGACTGCAGTTACATTATTTATGTATATCTTGCCCTTTTGCTGAAGAATTACCTCATTATATTTTCTACTTTCAATAGACAACAGCATAAAATATTAAAACCACAATTCTGAGAAGACAAACAGTGTTTAGTTTTCTAGGTTACCGTTAAGTCCATTGTGGTGAAATATTAAATGCCTCAACAAAAAAAATTTAAAAACTTAACCCAGATCAGAATATAGAAATGGTTGTTAGTAAACGTTGTGCCTTGTTATTTACAACTCTGGCAAGCTGCCAAATCCTGCTCATTCAGGTTTTCAATCCTTGCGAACTCCAGGTTCCAGGCTGACAAGACTCGACAAACTTTGGAAATTGCTCTCCAATTACTTTCATCCACAGAAAGGCAAAAATCAACCCAAAACAGGAACTATACAAATTTTTCCATTTCCTATGAAAGTCACTGAACACTAAAAAACCCCTTAAGACACAACTATGTTCGACTGGGAGGTGTCCCTTCCGTGTGGCTGCCCAGCCTACCTGACATCAGCTGCCACTCCGGTCTGAGACCCTGGCACAGCAAACAGGGAAACAGCTGTATGATGGATGACGTCTGTGGTGGTGCCGTTGCTGTGAGAATGGCTGCTGGACTGCTAGGGAAAGCCAGACCAGTAAGGTACGTTAGCCAGACCAAGTGAGGCCTGAGGAAGCTGGAGGGAAAAGCAGGGGCCCTGCAGTAATCTTTCCTCTAGCACAGGCTCCAGCTGGCTTGCCGTCCGACACACAGTCCAAGGCCCGGGCAGAGCGCAAGTGCTCTGCTGCAGGACCCATGTATGAGTTATGTTCACAGAGGGCAGAAACCTGCCTCACCTGAGCTGGTGGGACAGGGAGGGATGGAGGAACATGGAACAGAGGAAGGAAGGAGCAGGACATGGTTACTGGGCATGGAAGTACCATTTCCAATTATCACTGATTTTACATGATACAGCTGAACTTTGCCTGTGTTGAGGATGAAAATGTCATATTCTAATTACTGTCTTCAATATCCTCGTGTTAATGACAGCCAAGCTATTTCAGCGTTCAGTCGAGAAAGAAAATTATTTTTTAACCAGCATTAGTTTCTGCTTATCAGGAAGAATGTAAACCTTTTGCTTCTGAAAAAAATCTGCAACTTAAGTGATTTTTCCTTAATACATTTTCTCCCTAAAATTACATTTGAAATAAATACATTCTTTAGACATAACCTAGAATTTTTAGAATTGCATATTTAGCACCAACACTGTAAAGAACAAAAACCACTGAATGAGGAAAGTCACTGACTTGGTCATGGAGTTTTTTGATCACTGTCAAAATGAACCATGGTGAATTGATCCTAAAGACTAAACTTCACCACAAAACAGCTTACCATAATAGTTATCAATCAGTGCAGGTCAGCCTTTCTTTGCAAAACAATTAAGTATGCATGCAAAAGGAAAGTAAATTCAGTTATTAAAACATGATTGCTTGCCTGTTGCTTTAAATCACACTGCTTTATATCAGTCCTCATTATTTACTATTATCTTTTTGCCTTTGGCAATGTATCCCTGAAGACTTTTTCTTATCATTTCCATGCAAAAACAAAGAATGTATTTTCCAGAAGACTTTATTACGACTTTTTTAATTCAGAGGCAATATATGTACCATGACAATCAGACACTCAGTATTTAATATTTGATAACATTAGAGACCTTCAGAGAACAAACTGTCACATATTGAGATTTCATTTGAGAAGGGCATCTCCATCTTTTCTTAGCTTCTGTGCTGTTCACACAAAACACTGCTAATGCCACAGATTACCCTTTCTTATCAGGCATACTGCTACAGAAGAGCACTGCAGAAAAATTTTAACTAAGATGAATTTTTTTTTCTTGCCATCTCTCAAGATCTCACAGCGCCCTTGACTGGAACTCTTCTCCATTTTAATACAGTTCACTGGAAACATTGTCATAGAGACAAGAGGAAAGCCTGAAACATCCAGGGCAACTGGATACCTATGAAATGTTCCCCGAGAAAGTGGACCCTGTTTCACCTGCTCCTGGTCCACATTAGTTTCCCAGCTTAAACTAGCTGCTCACCTTCTCAAGTGTTCTTATGGTGTTTGGAAAGAGCTATCAGCTTCTCTCTCAGCCACTGTTCTGTTGGCTATTTGCAGGAAAAATAACTCCAGAGAACCTCACATCTGTCATTTGTCATTTCTGTTCTTTTCTTATTTAAGGCCATGACTCATTTAGCTGAGGCACAAACCACAAATAAAGAGCATGTCAGACAGCAAGCGCAAGGTTGGCTGGGTATCCCTTTTTGTCCTTTTCTTCATGTCACTTAAATTATGAAAGTTTTGCTTCCTTCTGACCGTAGTGCAGCTTTCGACCCTCTGGGAATGAGAAAGCCTAAACACTTTCCTGAAGAACTGTAGTCCTTTGGGAATCTGGCATACATAAGTAGCTGAAGAGAGATTATTTTTCCATTGCCCTTTACCAGACCTCTCGTACTTGGTCCACAGAGAGCAAGCTGGGCCTTCCTTGTCTCATGGGCTGCCCCTCCTGAGTGCTGGTGTAAAGCATGAGCAGTTAGTACTGGCAGTGTCACCAGAGGAAAGGATACCTGAAACTTGAATGAGTTCCTAAGAAACACCAAGTTAATTAAAACTGTAATATTGTGATGATAGACAAGGCAAATACCTCTGAAGAAACAGACTCCTTGAGGTTGTCACAGGCTGAGGTGACAGTATCAAAAACCCACTCTAGTTAGCTGGCATGTGGGAATTACCTTGTACCACATCCCTTCAGCCTGTTTTTTAGATATGTCCATTCCACACGTGCCTTTTCCATGTATGGAATTTACTTAATGCTTAAAAAAACCCCTAACACTATGTTTAAAACACTTTCAGTGAATGCTTCTTTTGGCTGAACCAAGCCTGAATTCAAAGTTGTAACAAGAGCTGTTGGGTTCTTCTATTTTAAAACAAGATAATTCACCTTTCTAAACAGGTCCATGTTGCACAGCTAGGTAAAGGAAATTTCTTGCCACCATTCATCTGTTGGCCCTTATTAAACTTCTTACATCGGAACTACAGTAAATATCTTCAAGTCTATCATAAAACCACGTGGTAAACACAAATGCCATAATTTACTGATAAAACTGAGTTTTGTGGCAATACAATTTTCATTATACTGATAATGCACACTTAGTAACTTTGACTCAAATGGCATTTACGTCTGACTCTCATTCAGTAAAACCCTTGAAAATAAATGGTAGGAGGCCCAAATCAGCATTATTTTTTCTTGTGTTAACCTTATACACTAGGGCCTTAGAAAATAATTCTCTAGTTTGCTTGTGGAAAACTCACATAACTATGTGCCAGACTGTAATTTTATTTGATCAACCTAGATTATGTAACTGGGACTTTTCACTGATTTTTATATGCCAAAAATGGCAACTTGAAGAATATGGTTTGATTCGAGTAGCTGTGGTAGCAGCTTTTTCCTAAATTAGCAAAGTTATTTCAGTCATCTTGTTTGTTGTTCCAGAAATAATTATTATGACCTTGTAGAATTGCCCATGGTACACAATCTGTACTTACAGCTAGTATTTTTCAGTAAATAGTTTGAGCAAGTACAGCTATCTAACAGTGAATATTCTTCCCAAGGCTGAGATTTGGAAAATTTCAGTATGCTACATTTTTATTACAATTTATTACTTATTTTTAATACCAGACTGATTACATTCTCTCAAGTTTTTACATGGGGCTGCAGGTAACACGTAGTGAGAACTGGGGTAATTGGGGGTTTTGGACAGACAAGACTTAGCAGAAATTTATGTGTCAGAAATATTTGGCAACATCTGTGGACAGGCAATTCAAGACAACTTTCAGGATGTAATTGCTTTGGTGGCAAACCAAAGTGCTTGATTTTGCTTCCCATGCCCCATTTTGCACAGTTTGCCACCCTCCAATGGCTTGTGGACTCACAGTATAAACCCTGCCACTGAAATGATGCGCTTCAGAAATACCCCGTCTACTAGACAGTAAGCCAAAGAACCGAGATTTAAAGCACTAGACAGAAATCTGCCTTCTTGGCTGATGCCATTACCTGGTGAAATTATACCCTCACCTCTTTCACTTACACGTTTTATAGCCTGCACCTTTCAAGGCACACAGACGTTGAGAAGGGTCATAGCTTAAATTTGGTTTTAGTCCAGTGAGCTTGGCCTCAAGATAATAGTTTTGTTAAAGGCTAGGACCGAGATCTGAAACTGTCATTGGAAGCTTGACAGGACATAACAGGACTGTGAATGCAGCAGCAGTATATTCTTGGAAGACAGAGTGTTGAATGAGTCAGCCAATTTTGGTTGGTACCAGTGGACAACAAGCACCGTTTTCCTACAGAGATACAGTCATGCAACTGGAGGTGACAGATGCATGAATGATTCCTGCCAGGCCCAAACAATGAGGATTCATACAGAGCAGAAGGTATGGGAAGAATCGGGCTATTTGAATGTCTGAGGCTATCAGGAAATTCAACAGGAATTCAGAGTCTTGTAACTACAATCAGCAGTATTTCAGTCAGCATGAGGAGATGAGAAAAAAGGGCAAGAGTTTCTGTGCATTTGTCATTAGATGCATAGCAAACTCACTGAGCTTCTAACATCAACACTGTATACGTCCAGATGCCATTTCTACCAGGAAACCAGGAAAACTTGGGGTTTAAGTGGGAAATTTTTTTATTCCCATAATAACTTTCCTTCCAAGCTTCAAATTATTATTTTTACTAAGAAAAGGCAGCTCAGAATAAATTAGAGAGCAGACATCTCCATAACATTTGTCTCAAGAGACAATCACTCCTGCTTTACCACCAGCAGCAGCTTAATGAAAAAAGTGTTTGGCGTGCCTTGCAGGCGTCACATAGGCTGAGTGGACTCCACCGATCCTCTGAAGTCCCAACAGTCAAACCCTTGAGGCAGCATCCCTTCCTTCTCTAACTTTTCAAACTTTTGAAAACAGCTAATAAAAATAAATCAATAATAGTGACTTTTGCAGCCATTCCTGGGTTTGCTTTTAGTTGAAATAATTTCCCCAGAAAATACTTGTTCTGTTTAACAGAAAGGCAACTCTTGTACGATCCCAATAGCAACTGGCTGCTAGAACTGCTGCTTATTATTCTGTCCTTCACTGGAAGATTTCTTTTCCACAGAGCCCTCACATTTTTCAGGTATATATTACCTAAACTTGCTGCCCTTAGAATTGGCTGCAGGTATACATACATAATGCCCAGCCTTAGAAATATTAAGGGCAGTATGCATCCAGAGCGTATGTGAATTTGATTAACTCAGAAAAGTTGCCATCAACAATATTTCTTTGTGCTTCATATTTGTACTGAATTCAAAACAAATAAATCTGATTATATGCACAAAGAATATCAACCTTTAATTTCAGCACCTCTATGCTGCTTTGACATGTTTTCACAAAAAGGTAATTTATAAAAGACATCCCTTAAAACATTTTGCCCCCCACTGCATTTTCATTCATCTTTTCAAGTGAGGATGAACTTAGCAATGTTGCAATGAACAAACTTATTAGACATTAAAAGAAATGCCATAAAAATAAAAAGTCTTGACCATGGTACAATGTTCAGAAGTCAAAATATAGCAGACACTTGAAAACAGGAGCTGGGTCTGTGTGGAATAATTCAGTAATATCACGGTGTGTTAAATGTTACTGTTGCCAGTGAGACTGTTAATTTGTTTGTTAAAGTTGTAGTCTTTGCTCAGAAAGTTCACAGCCCAGTAGACTGTTTGGGCAGATCTGTGGCTACCGGACTATTGTGTTGATTACATTTAAGCAATGGTATACTTCTTAAAGTAAATACAAATTCCTCTGAAAGCAATGTACAGTTTCTGGATAAGCAATTAAAAAACCAACAGTTAAAATTATCAACGAAATACCTAGTATTAGTTACTGCCTTACTCCGGTCACCTGGATGTTTACAACTCCAAAAATACAATAATCAGATCAGTGCACAGATTCTATTTACATAGCCATAACACCTTCATTCAGGGTGATAAGCAGGAAACCTACAGCTTCCAGACAAATCCCCAACATAGCGACAGCATGTACGCAGCCTTTCATATCCAGAAAATGTGCATGAATTACTAAAAAGCATTGCAAGACTAAATACAACAGTAGTTTACATTGCCAGAAGTGGGTCACCTTGAACACATCTTGCCAGAATTGGCTGATATCTGTCCAAGACCAATGGCCAAAGAAGCCAGAGTTGCGCCAATTTACACAAGCTAACAAATGTGCTAACAAATGCTCTTCCTGTGACGGGATCCCCTCCCGGCTTCCCAAGCAGCTCGGGGGATCTTCACCAGCCCCCAGCTTGCAAGTCTTACGGGGGTGATCAGTGCTAAGCCTACCCGTGTGTGTTGTAGGATCGTTACACCAATTTATCTGAAATATTTCACATGACAGTTTGGCACAGGGGCAATACCTGAGCCTGCTCAGGATTTGGCAACAGAAAATACACAAAAGAAAACAACTGGCCACGTTCAAACCATTAACCTCCAGCCCAGCAAGGTGCAATCCCTGCTTTTGGGCTGCTTAACTGCTGCATTCACCTCCCAGAGCAGTGTCCTCCCCTGCTGGAACCGGAGCGTAACAAATCCCTGCTGCAAAAGTCTGCTGTAAAACATCTGTTGTAAAAGAACAATTCCTGAATTAAGGCATGGAAGTTTCTTAGAGCAGGCTGCTCCAGAAAGAGTGGGGAGATTCTTGAAATAAACTGTTCTCTTTTCACCAAAGGGGAAACAAAAATTGCAATTATACTCTCAAAAGAAAACAAAGGTAACATTAAGTAGTGTTCCCTCACTTGTGAGGAATTAACAACACATAATAACTTTAACAACATATAATAATAATTAGATTAGACATCAGGAAGAAGTTCTTCCCAGAGAGGGTGGTGAGGCACTGGAACAGGTTGCCCAGAGAAGCTGTGGATGCCCCATCCCTGGAATTGGTCAAGGCCAGGCTGGATGGGGCTTTGAGCAACCTGGTCTAGTGGAAGGTGTCCCTGCCCATGGCAGGGGGGTTGGAACTAGATGGTCTTTAAGGTCCCTTCCAACCCAAACCACTCTGTGATTTTTTTATTTTCTTCTCCACTATGAATACTCTATTATGAATAATCTACTATGAATCTGACATAATACATATTTTAATTCCTCATGTAAAATTAGCCTGCTGTCTGCTCTACACCGAAATGCCTCCTTTTTGCAGGCTGCTTCTTTGCTTATTTTTCAACAAGACAATCTTTTATCCATAACTGACTGAAGGATACAATAATCTCATGTTCTCTATACCTCATCTAACATATAAATTCACTCTGTCCCTCCCAATTCAATCTGATATCCACCGTAACTTTATAATCTATTTAAACCATGTGAAGTGTTTATAAAAAAAGAGGTAAATTTATAGCATAGGACAAAGTAATATTGGTCAAGATAGTTCAATACTTTCTCAATGAAACTATTGATGTGTGAGTTATAAGAAAAGTTTGAAAGATTTCATCTTGGTAAATTTTTGGATCTACCTAATATATTAGCACTGTAATAAGGTTCATTAGTGTTCGGCAATATTATTGCATTTTTCAGAAATGATTAGTGTGGGCCAGGTGGAAGGGTTGTGTCAAGGTTACCTCTGCTCTGACATAGAATACTTCGAGCTGTTTCTCCTCTGAAGTTTTGAGCAGACTAAAAACACTTAGAAGCTCAGAGGTGGGTTGCTCTGAGAAACACCTACAACTGGAAGTGGGAAGAGGAAGTCTCAGAGTATTTCTTAATTCACCCCTTTTTATGTTCTTCTGTTCCAGAAGCAAAGGATTTTTGCCAGGAATTTCTGTCTGACAATTAAATCTGTCACTAGCTAAGGCACAACAGGCAGACCCATACGCAGAGAGCATCACAGACAACACAGCAGTCAGTCAGAGATATTCCTGTCTCACATTTTGTCTCCCACCTCCTCAAAGTGTCAGACTGGTTGACTGGCAAGGACTGCTGGATCCTGACACCAAGGTGGAGAGGGACACGCAAGGCCCCCTTCTCCCCAGAGATGCACACCTCAGACACAGCCTGCATAGGCAGTTCTGCTGCGGCCACACACTTGTTAGCCGTGGAAAGAATATGCAAACTTGAAATATCTGGAAAGACAGGCCCCAAAGATTCAGAAATCTTTCACCCTTATCAAATTAATAAACAAATAGCAGCTTGTCCGGCATCTCAAAAAAAAAAAAAAAATTCATATAAATGGGGAAAAAAACCAACACAGATGAAAACAAACTGGTAAAAACATGTACCATGAAGAAAGATAGAAAATTACACCAGTGTCTCCATTAAGCTGCATTGTAACATCTCCTTATCTATATCCAAACAAATAGCTAAAGAAGTTTAAAACTTAATTAAAAAAAATGGCCAACTACAAATTATGCGGTTTCTTGTGCCAACTCCCAGTTTCCTTTTCCTTGAATCTCTTTCATTGCAAGAGCAGTTCCTTTACTCCAGAAGAGATTTAGGACAGAAAAAGGCATCTCTGAGTATATCTGCACCTCATCACGCCTGTCTAGCTGGACTTAAGTCATTTATCTTTCATATTTATCCCTCAGAGAAACACCAACCCTCTCTAACTAATACTTGCACCGATGAGCAGAGTTTTCCCTAGACCCGAAAAGTCACTGGGCCTTGTATAAAGTCAGGTTCACGTCTCAGAAGTGTTGCTCTAAAATGGCTACAAGTAATTCCCTTTCTGATTAATTTCCTCCTTTAACTCCGCACAGTGACAGGTTATAAAGCCATCTTAACAGCTGTCAGTGAGATCACAGTGATCTAACTCACCCAGCGGTTGGGATGTTACACAACAGTGGCTGAGCTCAGACACCTGCCCTCTGGGGCATCTGTTAGTGAGAACTGTTCCCAAACAGAAACCTGACCATCCATGCTTTTGACAGCATTTATTTCTGATCCTGTACATGAAGAGGACACTGCTCGTATTTTCATACCCTAAATCAGTGAACGTGGGGTAAAGGACAGCAGGGTAAATACTGTTTGCTGTCAGAGAATTGTGTCAAACTGGGTAACTACTGACTCCTGCAGTGATGGTTACCACTTCAGTGAGCGCTCTGCTTTCAGGAAACACTCCTTTTCCCTGACACATGCTTTTACTTTAACACTGAGCTTCATTCATTTTGAACTAGATGCTATCCTACTTACTGCTGAGTTGAAGGACTTCTGCTTTTATTTCTGCCTGAGATGTGTAGCTGCTGATAGACTCTTTTAAGGGCAATCTTCATCAGAAATTTCTCCAAGTTTCCGTCACAAGAAGGCACAATCATTTCTGACCTGTTACAAGAATGTCTTCCCGTGCCAAGCTAGTGTCTCCTTTTCTTAAAATAAAAGGCAAGTTAATAAGGCTATCCTGCTTTAAATTTATAACCACCTCTGCATATTTAAGTTAAGCCATCAATAGATTGTTAGGATATATTTTAAATTTCTGGAAATACTCCTAGATTTTTTTTCAAAATTTCTCATTACTGAGCATTACTACAGAAGTCTGTCTCAAAACAACCCTCTGGCAGCAACAGCTTTGATGGCAACTTCATGCTATCACCCACAATTCAAACCAGCCTATAGAGAAGGGTGTCCCTCTCTAATAGGAACACTAGGAGATTATCATGGCATTCAACAGCTACTCAGTCTGAAAGGACACATGTTATTTTCTTCCAGGAAGAACTTGGAAAAGTTGAACCACAAAAAGCTGTGAAAACATTCAAAGCTTTCAGGTCTTAGTCAGAAATGCAGCACTTTTGCTTTGCCCTGTTTGGCACAACAGAGGACTTCCTTGGCTCAGAGACTCTACAATGGTACCAGGGTCCCGGCAGTGCCATCACCTGGAGAGAACCCCTTTTCCAGCTCAGAGAGGCTTCAACACCCAAACCTCACCTCTTTGACATTCGTCATTGAGCACCATATTGGCTTTGATACATGCTACTTAGAGGTATTGAATTTTCCTCGCGTACTGCAAATAAGCTGACGTGTTAACTTCAGGCTGTGAATCCCACAGCTCTGGGGGACACCTAAGAGTTAGGAGCTGGCTAAGTTGAGGTCCACTTTTGAAGACATCATCCTACATCCTACTGAGAGAGTAGCAGATGAGTTATACATCATCTGATGAGTTCAGATAAATAAGGATAACTACATGGCCTCCACTGAGAATAAATCTGTTCTGAATTAGAGAGTTAATGTTACCTACAGTAATCTGTCAAGAGAAACACTTCTGAACAGGGCTGCAGATCCTCAAATGCTTGGTATTGCAGCTGCATTGTCAGGAACTGATGCATTAAACACCTACTGGGCATGACTGTGACTGAGCAAGGGGTTTATAAGCATTAGGCATATGGAAGGTTTGGGCAGTATTTTATACTGGCAGCTAAAGCCTCCCCAGAAATATTTGGCACAAATGTCCCACTCTGGAGAGTAAAGCAATGGAAATTAACTGCAGAGTAAAAGCTGACTTCTGACCTCTCAAAGCCCAGCCTCGAGCACAAGGACATCTAACTTCTACTGTTTAACAAACTCGGAGGCTATCACAGATTTTCAACTTCAGCTGTTTGAAGAACTTCGGTAAAACTGCTGCGTGCAGCCTCTGTCCCCGGGAGAGGTGGTGCTCACAATTCACTTCAGCACCGTTCCACCACTGCAATTTCTCCCGAGTCACTTCCTGCCATCGTCCTTTGTGTTATTAGCACCACAAATCCTTGTCCCGTGGAACAGGAAAAAGGGAAGACTTGTTCTGTTGGTATTCACCTTTCATACAGAAATCAAACTAAATAAAGTCCTATATTCAGACAATTCTGATTTACTCATGACACTAGTGGACGCCCACTACTACTGAGCAGAGGGCCATTCCACCTTCGTGCCAGCTGACTGGGCTAAGGCACTTGTCACAATAAGTATGAGAAGAATATCTGCCTCTTGCTTAAATTAGACTGTGTTGAAGTTTTACTGTACACTGTGTCATTTTAGGGAAAGCTTTACCCCAAACATTTTGCTTTAATATTTGACACAGTCAGCAGAAGCTGAATGGGAAGCAATCATCATATGCAAATTTCATCAGCATATAGCAAGTGTAACAGCTCTAACAGGCTTATGTAATGCGGCTTGTCAAATCAAGGTAAACATCGAGGTTTCTGCTGTTTATCCAGCGTGACTAAAAATACACCCTTACAAACCATCAGAAATCTAAAATGGCTTTGGCCTCAGGTGGCTGCAGCCAAACCTCCATCTGTATTTAAGAACACACACATCAATAAAGCTAGGGACAAGGCAGGTTGTAGCTCGTCAGGCTTGGACTAGATGCGACATTTGGAAAGTCGTGTATTGAATTGGGTCTAACTGCCATTACCTACAAAGGCAATATAAAAACTGCCTGAAGTTACACAAACACCTGATACACAGTTCTCACCAAAGGAAACACATAGCTGTGACCCATCTCGTTTGCCTACCGTCTGTTGGCTTCAGCTTCCAGGGACATCACAAACAACATAGAAAGTTCATATAAAGTTCAGTCATGAGTGTTATTTAATGCTAGGACTTCTCGGTAATGCTTAGTTTTGTTTGGTTGTTTTTTCCAGAGAAGTAAAAGGTTAACACTTTAGGCCCATTTGGAACTCAACCTACTTTACACAAATACTTGTTTATTTAAATAAATACTATAATTTTTTGTTATCTCAGAATAGCATGAATGCAAAAAAAAAAAAGACATAGATCTGAGCAGTTCTAAAACATGCAAAGAGCATGAGTTTCGTCCCTTCCCTAGTAATCCTTTCAGTCCTGTGCAGGGATTTCTTCTTCCCACTTTTGTCCAACTTGTCTAATTAGTAAGGCAGGGATTCACCCTTACTCTTACTTCCAACTACAAGTTACCATAAAACACTGTTGACACATGCCAACAGGCTATAAAAACATCCCTGCTTTGTCTCTTGACAGAAGTTATGGAAAAGAAAGTACTGGAGAAAGTCCAAGATTCCCTCAAAGACAGGTTCCCATCTGGTCAGATATTGCTTTGCAATTAGTTTCAAGGTCTTGAATGGTATTTTCATCCTCAGAATTTCTGAGAACTTTAACAGCTCTGAAGAGGCCTCAGCGACAGCAGTGCTGCATTACGCCTGGCCTCTGAAAGAGGACCATCGCTTTGGGCTCTCCAAAGCACGCCCGGTAGATGAAAGCAATATGAATTTGATATAGATACAAAATTTCCAATCTCATTAAGTAGGGTGGGAGCTTAATAAAACTTTTAAACACGTATGAAGTTTAATTATTGACACAGTTGGCCGTTTTCTACCTGATGTTTCATGAAGGTAAAATGAAGGGATTAAGGCATGCATAAAAGTAGTCATAGATTATGAACACAGCGTGTAGCATTAAGAAGTGAAGATACTCTGTTCACAGTATCAGTGTAGAAACTGAATTGCATGTCAACAGTGATCTAAAGTGTGATGGAGTAAAAGATTTATTATAAACGGTAGCATTGAATTTGCTGGTTTGCCCAGATTTCTGGGTGAAATAAAAAAAGATGTAATTGTTTTTAAAAGTTTTACCATCCTCAGTTGATACACAACTTCAGATTTACAACTTAACCACATGCTATCCATTGGAATATCCCTTGATCTCCCTCTCAGCTACATCCCTATCAGGGAAATGCCCTTTATCTAGGTGAGCATGCTGGCATGTCCACTAAAATATTAAAAGCACCAGTTGGATTTGTCACAGGGTTGGTGCCTTATCCTTATACAGCAAATAACAGAAACAGAGAGTAAATAAAATTAGGTTAAAAATAAGGGTCATAAATAGTGCACATTTTCACAATTGCCAAAATAAATTGTGTCCAGCTTGACCTGGCTTAAAGGAACAATCTCTGGTACAGGTGTAGGAGTGCCACAGCTGTCCAGCCCTACTGCACCCGGCAGAGCACCACGTTGTCCAAGCCTGTTAAAGCACTGATCATGGACCAGCATCGATACCAGCACCATTAATGCCTTGTCCTCACCCCTAATCCCCTCCTCCCAGTCCCTCTGGTATCACGCAGATCTCTTCTGGGTTTACTGGATAGATTCTTCCGAGACACATTTAAAAGGCCTTAATGAGACACAGACCTAATGATAGCAAATGTTTTTTTCACCATTATTGTAACTCAAATACATCTGCATTTTTCCACCTGCCTTTTCAAGGCTTAAAAGTTTTCAGGGAGAAAAAGAGGTAGTAGCTATGACAGAAAACCACTATGGAGACCAGGAAAGATGAGTGGAACAAGAGGAAAGGGAGATGAATGGGTTAAGAGCAGCAAAGAAAAGAAAATCATAGAATCATTTAGGTCAGACAAGACTTTTAAGATCATGAAGTCCAACCATTAAGCCAGCACTGCCAAGTCCACCACTAAACCATGCCCCTAAGCACACATCTACACGTCTCTCAAATATCTTCAGGAATGGTGACTCCAACCACCTTTCTGGGCAGCACATTCAAGTGCCTGCCAACCCTTTCAGTGAAGAAATTTTTCCTAATGTCCAATCTAAACTTTCTCT
This sequence comes from Eurypyga helias, assembly GCF_000690775.1. Classification (NCBI taxonomy): domain Eukaryota; kingdom Metazoa; phylum Chordata; class Aves; order Eurypygiformes; family Eurypygidae; genus Eurypyga; species Eurypyga helias. The sequence goes on from NW_010253807.1 coordinate 29,279, forward strand.
GCCACAACTTGAGGCAGTTTCCTCTCGTCCTACCACTTGTCACTTGGGAGGAGAGACCAACGCCCACCTCTTGGCACCCTCGTTTCAGGTAGCGGCAGAGAGTGATAAGGTCTCCCCTGAGCCCCCTCTTCTCCAGGCTGTAGAACTGCAGTTCCCTCAGCTGCTCCTCACAGGACTTGTGCTCTAGATCCTGCACCAGCTTCATTGCTCTTCTTTGGATGTTGAGAAAAAGACCAAAAAGAGAAGGAAATGGGAACAAATAACTACTCTTAGTCATTAATTTCTGTTACATATAAATAAAAAAAGTTCCCATCAAATTAAAAAGGGGTGTTCAGGGCGGGAGGGGGTGGACAATCACTGGTTCCTTAAATTGAAAGATTCATTAAGAATTTACCTTCATTGAAAAGCTTTTCAGAGGGAATATTTGCTCCACTCAGAGCCCATTATTCTTAAAGCTTAGCAGTTCTTACTTACGGGTGTTTAACACAGCCCACGTGCTATTTCAAGCTCTCAGTTCCTTTAAAAATTCAACTACAGCTATTCATCATACCATAAAGGAGAGGTACAGAATTATCAGGGTATGGAAAAGAATTAACAGCTGCTAAAAATAATTAGATCCAACATCAAATACAACTTCAGAAAAACTCATAGGAACAATACTTCCTAATTGCATCCCTCCGCTAATCACCACCTGCATTGTACCACTCCCCACTCATTAGTAAGTGGCGTTTCTACTACATCAGGGGGTGCCACTGTATGAGCAGCACCACCCTGACTCCCACAAGTTGTCAGCAGGTCTAGGTGAGGTGCGGACCGCTCCCCTCACAGCGTTACCCAAGTCCATTGGCTTACAGGGCTCAGCCATCACACAGAGGCAGGGGATGGCTCCCACCCGGCATAGCACTACCACCACCCTTCACAGAGATCACCGGGGGTCAGAGGCTGCATGAGTGGGCTCCAGGCTATGGAAAAGCACCCCTGGGAAAAGATGAGTGTTCAGCACAAATGCACTGACTGCCTTTGGAAAAAAGTTTTTTTCATCTTTTCTGCTCCATTTTTCTATTCTAGTCATGCCCTCTCACAAAGTCAAAGGGAAAAAACTCAACTCCCCTTCAGTTTCCCTCTGACTCCCCTTTACAAAGCCCAGAGAATTTAGTCAGTCTAACGCTGCAGTTATCAGGAGACATCTGCTTCACAGACAGAGAACAAGGCAATTATTCCCGAGATGGGGTGGTAGCAGGAAGTGATTGAGTGGCATAAGCCCTGACAGCCTCAGCAGGAGAGCTGCTCCCCAGGCTTCAGAGAAAGGTTGAAACCTGTGAGATCCCCCCAGGGCAAATTCATTTCCATCTCCACCATAAAGATGCTCAAAGATGAGCATATACGGGGAAGCAAAAATGTCAGGCAAAGGCCAGAAAAAGGATCCCTTATGCCACCTCAAAGGACTGGCCCACAGAAATCTTGTGCCCTGCTTCCAGCTAAGATCAGCCCCAGAGTGCCAAAGGAAGGCAGTGAAACAGATGCTGTACCGCTCCCAGCTGAGGAATGAAGTGTTCCTCGCCATGACAGGAGAGCCATCACACTGATTTGCGTTAACACGCAACCAGAGTGGCCAAGGTGAAGAGCAGCTGAAAGTGCTTTCACTGAAAGGCAGTGAAAGCAACTCCAATTGCCATCTGTAATCACAGTTTTAAATAGCTGAACATAAAAGCTTGATTCAAATCAAGAATCCCTGTCTTAGTTTGCACCCACGCTCTTTAGCAGTTTTCTATTTCCAATTTTCTCGGAAACCGTTGGGATGTACAAGTACAACACAAGCATAGCCACTGCACTAAAACCAGTGCTACTTTCCCCCAAAACAAGAGGGCAGCTTTAAAGACGTGCATGTTAAAATAGCAGTCATAAAACTGTACACTTAATCCCTGACCAGGGGCTATTTTGCTTGTTTTAAAAAGTGCAGGTTATGTACCAACTGCGACTGCAATCATACTAACGTAGGGTTTACGATTTATAAATCTAGCCACCACTGCTTTGTGACTGTCCTGCAAAATGTTTCTCCCGGGCATGCGCTAGTCCCTCAGTGTACCATTGGTTGGAAAGACTGTTAACAGACTTACCCCAGCATAAGATAGGATTTGTCTCATGCCCTGTACAGATGTGACTGTGAACGTTTTCTCTCAGCAAACCACGGCTTCCTAGTTTAAGAGAAACTGTTATTCTGCACACCAGCTTACAAATATCACACTCAGAGCTACTACCTTTTCCTGCACTGGTGCAGGCATGCCCTGTAAAGGGAACTGCTTATAGGATTCCCTGGCAATCTGCTCTTTAAATTTCCTTCCTTGATCACAAGTGTTGTACATACTCGCTTCCAGCTTTCAGCAGCTACAAGGTCACCCAGATCGTCCTTGTTTCCTTTATTGAGGGCTGAGGTAATTCAGTTACCTCACATTTGCCTTCAGCAACAAGCACATGCAGACAGCTACCACGCACCCTCCGTGCCCTCATTTACTTCTGGAGTACAAGGTCTTTAGCTTAAAAAAACCCTGGTATGTCTGACATTGTGAAAAATGGTTTATATATTTTTAAGCTCATGTAAACAACCCATGTATAACCTACATAACACGCTTGCATATAAACTGGGGAATCCACTAAATTCTCAGAGAAACTAACAGAGAAATAACTGTCCATATTTACATTATATTTAACTTGAGAGTACTTATTTCTCCCTTTGCTAGCAGGAATTTCCTCATATTATTTTAAGAATACCAATGATGGTTTTTTCTTCCTGCTAATCTTTATAGCAAGAAAATTTTAAATATTCCCATTTCTATGATTTCAGAAACTTCTCTGTCTTTGCAGTCTATGTGAAGAAATTCACCACCACACTTTTTAAAGGAATGTGCTGCTTGTAAAATGTAATTAGCTCACAGGCCTAGAAAGCAGTCTTCCTTTTCATATACTGATTGACGATGACCATAAAAACATGTGATGCCAATTAGCTGCTTGGCTTCAGCACAGATAACAACTACACATATCACAAAGCAGGGAACCTCACCAGGAGCACACAACATCGTACAAAATACAAGACACTTCTTTTCCCTCTGAGTGGCACTTGGAGTGCTTTCAGGGGCTAGGCAGCTCGCCAGGCCATTTCTCTCCCAATTACCTACCACCTCGGCTGTAATAACGCTCAGTAGAGATCTTGAGGGTGAGAAGATTGAGGCTGGTCCACAGGATGCTCTTCAGGAGAGACCCAGAAACATGGGGCACACTCCCCTCACATGAAACAATCCAGTGCAGGGTACTTTCCAGAAACATCACCAGCCTCTGGCCAGGGTTCACTGAAAAGGCTGAATTCCTATTCCTGGGCAGCTTTGGAAACAAAAGACTTGGGTGGAATTCTTCTGTTTTCATCTCCTGGGCTAAATCAGTGTTTTCACTGGCACTGGCTGGCAGAGTTTATTTATTGGTACATTTGTCTTCACACTGCTGGGCAGCAATTGCAAATCTAATTACTGCCAAAGTGGCTCTCGGGGCTTGTGCATAGGTGTTTTGCTTAATAGTAAATCTAAATAAAAAACATACTATCAAGGACCAGTTAATAACAATTTGTGACATGAATTCTCTCAAGGAGAAAATCCACAGCTTTCAACCACCTCTGCCCCTCAACCCCTTGCTATTTAATTCTTCAGGCAGTACCACTGAGCAAATCAGCAATTATCATCACACCGTTCATAGGTAACAGTTTTCACAGTTGCCAGGCAAGCGTACTCGAGTGGGCTTTCCCCCTCCATCACTGCTGGCACAAAGACCTACTTGATTCGTGAAGCTTTATCTCAACAGGACAGCTTTGTTCATCTTCCTCAACTCATGTTCTCAGTGACACCTATAGAGTCCCACAGGTGCAACTGTCAGAGATCAACAAATAATTCAACTGGAAAAGCGCAAGAAGGAATTGAAAGTAAGCCCAAGTGCTTCAAAAAGCATTAAAAATGTATTTGCTACTCTATGAGGCGTTTGTAAACGCACTAAGGTACATATTGATGGAGAAGTAAGTTGCCCTTTTAAGCCTATTGTAGTGTTCACAGTTACACAGTCGGCATAAAAGCCTCCTAGTCTTGAAACCAACAAAAACCCCCAAAACGCCACGTTTTTCATCGAGGTTGACTCCAGAACTGTGAAGAGCACAGCTGTGACCAACATACAAAATACTGCAGAAGGTGTTGACACTCACTGCTCTTCATCCCTTCTGTGTGTATTTTCACCCATGCTTCAAGATTTGATACTAAATCTCCGTGTAGGTTGGAGGAGTCTTAAACGAACCCTTAACTCATTATGAGTGTGCTTCTCTAGCTCTCACAGCAGTTTGTATTACATGATCAGAAAAGGTTATGCTGACAGAGTTTATTAGTTTTTAAGCTTTTTCCACTTCTGGGGAATATAACGAGTGTAGAAGACAGCAGAAGAATAGAAAATTACAACAGCTTCTTTTGATGACTTTGAAGAGTTTTTTGGTTAAATTTTAACTTCTTCACTGCCTTGTGTGATATTTACGTATTTTAAATCAGCCAGTCATACTTGCCTTCTGGTTCCAGCACTGATGGCTGTGCACTGCTCATGCTGCTCAGAGAAACTGGAATAACCCTGCCAACAGCCTCCTGTCATCCCTGCCTTATACAAGGCGGGTAATATTTTTATTCCTGACCCTGCCAAAGGAAAAACCTAGAAGACCAACCTGTGAAATACACTCCCCGGCCATGGGTCACCGGTGCCTATCACACTACGGAGGTGGGACGCTGCCAATTGTGGAGCTTCACCAACTACAACACATGAAAAACCCAGATGTTGGGGTGGGAAAAGGAGGGGAAGTCATGTCATTTGCAAGGCCTGCAGCACATATAGGCAGAAATACTTTACTTTGATGTTTCATATGAACCAGATTTGGGCTTGTTGTTGTTGTTTTCAGGCAATTGTTTCATTTCTCCTATGAAACACGTATTTGACAGTTTCGCCAAAGCTCGTTTTGCCAAAATGAAAATGTTTTCAGTTGGCCTGAGGCAAAAGCCCAGAAAAGAAATGCCAATAACAGGTTTTGCCACTTTTTCACTCTGACATGGAAGAAAGGCAAATTTCATATATTTGGCCAATGATCACCCATCTTCCACACATTTCTTTGAGGGACTTAATCACACCCACGCAATCAAAATCTAAGGTTTCAATTTAGAAGCATCGTTGTTCTCTGAAACAGCTCTTTAATCTTTCCTTTAAATGAAACCAAACTTGAACAATGATTAACAAAGGCGGCATTTTTATTTTCCAACCAGTGAACAGGCAGGGTAGTGGTATACTTAAGTCTGTATATGAATTCAGAAGTGAGGTGCTTCTCAGAGAAAGGTGGCAGGAGACCTGCTCTTCTACTAGTAGCTTAACTCTACTGAAGTTAGTCTCTTGCAGCAGCAAAACAGCAGAATCGGGTCCAAGACTGAAAAATTATAAATAGTAATGATGATACTCAGCCTGTCAGTGAGGAAAATGTGGACTCCTCAGCACGTTTATGTCTGAAGGACTGTAATAGCATCTTTTTCTTTTTCAGACCTTTCCATCTGAAGGAGAAGTTGAAATGCTGTATGGTATTTGAAGACAAGAAGAAACTTTCCAAAGTGGGAAAATGAAAACTGCACAACTGCTGAAGAGATTTGTTTGCGTAACACTTAGTTCCACTATCAAATCGAAAACTTTTGAAGAGATAGAGTCATCCACCTGGAAGTGTAAGAACCAGCAGTACACACCCATTAAGAAGATCAAGATGTTTTCCAGGAAAACATGAAAAGCCAACAAATTTCTAATTCCAACCAGGGCAGGAGGTACTGTTATTCAGGAGTTTAATATTTAAACTCTCAACATTTTTAGAAGGTTATAATCAAACTTATTCCAAACCCTCTTCTAAAGAAATGAGAAACCAGTTGAGTGTCCCATCTAAAGAAAAAAATGTATCCAGCAGAATGAATGCTGACGAGCACAGGTGCTTATTTGAAATAACTCAGTCACCTCGCTTTGTAGTATTTCACTAAAAACTTCTTGACAGCCTGACATTCACAACTTCAAAGCCTTTCACTTCTGATCTAACAGCATCTGGGAAAACAGCCTTTCATGATACTGCACTACACCTACCTTGTTCAGCACTGGTAACAACAGAAGATCTGTAGACAGAGCAGAGGCGGCAATTTTCTGCACATTTTAAAACTGAAAAACCTCGGCAGAAGTTTCAATAACATTTGACTCTGAAAAGGAGTCAGAATTAAAGTTGTGGCTGGAGTGAGAGACTCGTGTTTAAAGTCAGCCAGCTTGGTTCTCAACCGAGTCTGAAACCATCTCCTTTGTGAAAGCACCACCTTTTATGAAGAAACAGATTTTAAATGAGATTCTACGAGTAAAAAAAAAAGGGGATGTTAGTCATTCCCTGTGAGGAATCATGAAAGAAAACCTGAGGGCATTCCTCAGAGCTCTGGGGGAAAAGGAAGCTGAAGACTTCTGAAGCCCTGTGTACTGCTTCGAGCGACGGTGTTACCAGAAACAGAACGAGTGAACTCTGTGCAAGCCTAATGAAAGAGGAGCAGATGGGTAACCAAAAGCATGCGATGGAGATGGAAGGAAGAGATTCAGCTCACCTCCTGGTACGTGGTTTCATCAGGTGTTTAAAGATGAAGGTTTTACTTCAGGGCAACTGAGGCTGTTTTGGTGTGTCAAAAACTTGTAGCAATTTTACCACTGACTTGCAGAAGAAAGCCAAAGTGAAACCCTTCATCCTCAGCTTATTCCTATCCCTGGATAGCTGACCTCCTCACCTACTCCAAGCCACTTATTTTTAACTTTCTTTTCAAGCTTTTCAACAGGATGGAAGGCTTTGAAAGTGATTGTCTTCCTTTCCTTTTTGTGTTTAGAGAACTCCTAGTCCAAACAAATTCAGGATCAAGAAACAAGTTCATTTGATATAGCCTACTTAACACAAGTAATTCTAGAACTACTCCCTACTTGATTTCCTTATCTCTGAGGAATTCATGGCTAAATGAGCAGAAGCTTGTCAGAAATATTTATGTGCAAAGGAGATGTTTTCATACACAAGGAAAACTGTTCTGAGATTCTACATGCTTTGAGATAATTAGGTTTGGTTCCTGCCATTTCTTCCTTCCAAGCCTTGGCTTTATGTTTCTCAACTCTGCATCTCTCCAAGAACAGGGACAGATGCTTTTTAGTTCACTCCTTGTGTCCCTCAACCCAGTGGAATCCAATTAGAAAACAAACATCCACACACAGTCTTTCACCTTTTGGGGCACAATATGGAGAGTTTGGGCCAACCTCAGCGTCAAAAGGCATCTTGAATTTCCCTCCCAGCAAGCTATGAAGCCCATACTGTTATAGTTCTGCTTGTCAAATCCTCTTTCTTTGTACATTTATGAATTTCATATGTAGGTAACCAGGAAAATGTGAAAGATACGGTGGCTTCTTTATCCCATAACTGAATACATCATAACAGTGAAACATTAGCAACTCATTCAAGTATTTCAGTGAATAGCTTGTCCAATGATGATTATTTTTATGCATTTTATAGCATTTACCTATAGCCATTTCACAATACATCTGAAATATCAAATCTGACTGACTGTTCTTACACAGACCTTGTGGAAGTCAGAGTCCAGAAACACTGTCCAGCTTATATAAAAAAGTAACAAAAGAAAATATCTAATACCAAAGGGCTGAAGAACAAGACACTTTATCCATTAAATGGAAAGCACAGCTCAACAGATTTGTTTATTCCAGCAAACATTCATGCTGAACTCGCCACACCACCAGAAAGTACCTTTCAAAAGGTACACCTAGTAAAACAGTAAATCCAGCTTACCTAATAGGGAGGGAGGAAGGGAGGTAGAGAGGATATAACCAGCATTTTTCAAAGACCTAATGATTCAAAACTAGCAGTAGCCATTACACTTGATTTAAGAAAGCTTCAGATCTCTGGGAGCACACAGCCTTCATTCCTGCAACAGACTTGAAAGCACACACCAGCACACAGCAGATGCAAACGCCACCACAGCCTGTCTGTTCAGTTCTTTACTTCTCAAATAAACAGCTCAGAAACCTGTTTTTTAATCAGTCACTATCTCCATTTTACTTGGTTTTATGAGACGAATGCCAAAAGCCCTTTGAGATGTGTGGTTGCTGAAATCACAAGCAATTAAGCAATTGTAGAATCTTCATTTGTAAGTAGATAAAACTGCCAAATGCAAGGAGGTGGGGAAAACAGCAGGCGAGGAGGAGGGAGGCGACCAAGGCGGTATATATGCAACTCTAGAAAGATTATTCGATGGCAATAGACCATAAATTCTGCCACCTACGCACAGTGTCGTCCAGCCTGCTTGTTCTCCTCTTCATCACTCTGGTTAATGTGGCACATGAGAAAGTCTGTCGATGAAAACCCATCACTAAGCAGCTACGGGCCAACAGAGCTTATGTTCAACAGTTACTTGCTTTGCTCTGACTCTGCTGTAACTTTCCCATAAACGCCACTGATTTTATTCTTCCCAGCACCGTACTCCAGGATGGAAGGGCACAGGTTATCAGTTATGCTGCTGACTGACACACACGAAAGTTGCAGGGGCGGTAAGAAAAATCACCAGCGTAGGGGGCCAAATGGTGAGCTTGGAAAGGATTGCTTCTCTGTGCCCTGTGGCCAGACCAGCTGTATGTACGTTATTCTTGACATGTATTCCTGCAGCCTGTTCTTAAACACTTCAGAGACTGACAGAGAGGTCAGCCTTTCCAATCTATGCTAGCATTTCCCTACCCTTACCTTTGAAAAGTCCTAGTGAGCACCTCTGAATTCTCTTCCAATTTAAGCCCGTTTATTTTTGCTTTACCAACAGCAGCCAGGCAGAACAAGCCATTCCCTTCTACCCTGCAGCAGCCTGTAAACATGTGCAAAGGATGGATCCTCTCAATCCTCTCTTCTTCAAGCTAAAGAACATTGAACAGCTTCATCTTTCCTCACAGGCCATTTTTCCACACTTCCAACAACTCTCCTGTCCTCCCTCTACACAGTCCTCAATTGGCGCACAGCTTTTGTGGATTTTGGTACCCAAATGCTCTAGGATCTGGTACCTGATACTCTGCGAGAAGCCTTAATAATGCAGAAACCTGGCTATGTACGTCATTTACATCCCCCAACAGGATTTTTATTTTAGTCTTGCCCTGAAACTGCCACCTTTCCTGTACAAATGGTACACAGCCAGCTCTCCCTGTCTCACCGTCCTTCCTAAGCACAGTGCTTTGCATTTGCACCTGCTGATGATTTTTAATTCTGTTCAGACTACACCTTCAGTTCGTCAAGATCCTTCCAAATCCTGAGCTTTTTAGTGTCCTGCATATTTGTGGCACCCTCTCCACTTAGTGTCCTCTGAGGGTTTAAAAAGGCCATTCTTCAGTTCTGTGCTCATGTCATTAATAAAAATGCTGAGTAGCTTTCCTCCCTGTGCTGTCCCCATCTATGCTGCTATGTGCCTTTGGACAGAAAGAGCAACGGCTATCTGCAGACTTCTAGGAGAAGACATCAGGGTGTTACACCTTTGCATAAATAAAAGACAACTATCACCGTGTATTGTATTTTACTCCTCACAAAATCAGACTTTGCTGATACCAAGGAATGTAAGCGTTCAAAGCCACCCTCCTATGCATAATCGGATTAGGAATTCGGCTTTTAAGGCTTTTGTTTGTACGCCATTACTCAACAACAGTGAGATTTCAGCTCCTCCAGAATTAAACCAACATTGCATTATGAGCATTTCTCTCTCTAATGTTTTATCATTTCAACTTCTATGCTTATTCTTTCTTATTCCATTTCCTGAACTGCTGCCTTATTGTGTAACTCCCTAACTCAAAAGATGCTTCACTGGTACAATGCCATTATAGGAGCTGCTGAAGGATAAACATACTCTTACTTGGAGAAACGAGCTTCTCACTGACAATGAACCCCATTGTTTAAGGAAAGCATCTCCTGAAGATGCTTCTCATCTCAGAGAAACTTTACTTTTCTATTTCACCTAAGAACAGTTTGTCAGAAATCTTTATATTCCTCTAAACGTCTCTCAAGTTTCTCTCCCAGAGGTTCAGAATTAATTGAAAAGAGCAGTGACAAAACAGAGAAAGATTTGGCTCCCCAAAGTGGCCTTTCCATTGCAGCTAACTCACACAATCTCTGTGCACAGTCAGAAACAGGTGCAGGCATGGTGCAGAACAATTCACTGTACTCCCACAGATCGGGTTGTACTCAGCCTTGGGAACCCTGAACACCAAATGGAAGATTAGCAGGCTTCTCGCAGCAGCCCGAGGTAGAAGAAAGCATTCCCAGGACCTTACAGCCTGGCTGAGAGTGGCCTCAGGGAAGAGGGCTGACACGGCTGTGTGCCAGTCCCACCACCACCTGGGAAGTCCACCCAGGTGAGGTCTCAGAGCACCACTTTCAACAATTGAGGGCATCTGTTTCACCAAGGCAGTGGTGAAGGACCTTCACAAAATTCAAAATCGGGTCAAATACATCGTTTTCTCTCTCACCCCTCTGTTTCTTAGGAGAGGAGCGGCAGACTTCTAACGGCACCATTTGGCAACCCAGCCAGCAGTGGAGAGGCAACACAAGTATCCCATTGGACTGGGAACAAGAAGCTGTCTATAACGGAGAGATCAACCAACCAGCCTGAAATTTGTTGTCAGCACTTTGTAGCTAAATGGGGAATCATAAATCAGGCCAACAAGCTGCTGCTGGAGAGACACACCCCAGGCAGTCCTACGGCCAACTGAAGCGTAGGCCCAGCTGTAACGTGTGCAAGATGAGAGCCAACTCTACGAGCTTCTCGGGGGAAAAACCAAAGCAAGACTGGATGGTAATGCTACTTTATGCATAGGGGAGAAGGTGGGGAGCAGTGGGAAACTGCAGTGAGGAGAAGCGTAATTGAGGTTTTTACCACAGATGCCAAATATGTACCATAGCAATCTGTAAGGTTAGAGAAAACATCTGCGAGCAAAGTAGCAAAGCTCCAGACCCACTGCAGGACATCCCAGAAACTATGAAGCCCAAATAAAGGTGAGTCAGATTTAGAGTCTTAAGTCAGATGCTCTGAGAATGGTACCCCAGTGCAGGCTGTAAGCTGTGTTAAACAAAGCTCGCAGCACACTCCACAAAAGCGATCCATGAAAAGGTTGCAAAAGGGGCTGTTACCCAATGACTAGGTTTTTAACAGTTAGCTTCAGACACGATAATTGACTTAACATCTCATTTTTTCTCCAAGGGGAGGGATTCCATCACTGGAAGTAAAACAGAAGATAGACAGATGGATAGACAGATCTATCTCATATATATATATATATATATATGGAGACACTGGAAAAAAAGAATTGGAGGTTGGAGGCCTCTTATGTCCTTCCCTTGGTCCCAATACCCACTCAGAGACTTGCGGAGGAGTGTAGTGCCTGCCACGCGAGCCGCAAGCACAGATGTCCCTAAAAGTGCCCAGAACAACGGGAGGAAGTGACTGTGAAGCACACAGCTGGGCTGAGCAGGGCAGAGAGCAATCAAGTCGACGTGACTCTGAAAACGTGTATACTACCTGTATACCCTGAAAAAGTCAGTAATGCTGAGAGGAAAGAAAACCCTCTGGCTGACTGACTATGTAGTGGTTTGTTTCCAGCCTTTTCTTCTCTCAGCTGCTGCAATGACTAACAACAACTTCAGTTTGAAAGACAGTTCTTTCCCCCAGATTTGAAGAGTACAATGGGGGGGAAAAGCAACTAAGTTCATCAGCTTGCCTTGAATATTTTTCCCTTAAAGGATGCTTTGGCTGCTAGTCTGCACAACTGAGTCAGTGTAGGTAAATCGTGTGGAGGCTGACGCACAGGGATCAGTCAGTCCCAGGCAGTTTGTGTTTGAAGAGAAGGTTTGGCATGATGTCACCTTCTTTCTGTCACCTTTTTCCAAGCTAAATATAATCTTATGAGCAATTCAACTGTTATTCAAATGTCTGCTTTTTATATCAAAATAAGGGGCTCTAATTATTCAGAAGCAGTTCCAAATAGACATTTTCCAGTCATTAAAATACAGAAATAGGTTGTTTCTGATCTGCTGTTCTGACTACTAAATACCTGTCATTCATTTAACAAGGCTACACCACAAAGTGTATCTTTCTCTGCCCTCCACAGATCAACTTTCATTGTCACTGTAACAGGAAAACTCCCTTGGGATGTAGCCAGACCAAGCAGCTAAAACAAGCAAGGGGTCCAGCCCTACTCAATATAACC
>NW_010253808.1:0-249 GCF_000690775.1 Eurypyga helias
CACTAGGTACATCGCTGTTGCGCACACAGGCAGATTGTCCACCAGATGGTACAGCCTACTCTTGGAGAAATATTTGAAAGGGCAACAAAATACAGCAGAAGCCATTTGACAGTCCACATGGTTAGTGCAAAATTAGCCAAAATGAGTCCCCTGGAAGCACAGCCAGTGCTGAGCAAAGCTGGAGAAGGTGCTGAGGGAAGGCACCCAAACCTTCCGTGACTCGGGACCGGCCTTGTGCCCTCATCCCTG
>NW_010253808.1:503-1084 GCF_000690775.1 Eurypyga helias
ATCACGCGATTGATGTAAGAGGAGCCCTTTCATTTCTCAACCCCCCTGCGTTTCCTCACCACTCCCCCCTCCCCGGCCCCCCCATGCTGGGTCTGGAGCTCTCTAACCCACTGCTCGGCATATGGCACAACCCTGGGAAATGTGTTGGGGTGGGAGACTGGTATTTCTGTGAGCGGAAAGCTGGCAGTCCTTGCTGGGATGACCCGAATAGCTGGTGTTTCCGAATACTGCCTGTTCCGACGTTTGCAGTAAAAGGGGGGCTGAGCAGGGGGTAGTCTGGGGGGCTGCTGGGTACCCTGACACGGAGGGGATCGGGAGCACAGGGCAGGAGCACACAGAGACCCTGAGCGAAAGGCCAAGCCCAGGGCAGGTGATGTGGAGAGCAGGGGGACGCTGGGAACCAACGGGAAACATGGGGATACCACCAATCCCAAACTCTGCTGATACATTCCACACATGCTAAAAAAGGCTTTAGTGCAGACAACATATACAAGAGCAAAATACTAAATTTTCCAGCTTTGCCTGAAACGATTCCATTTTTAGTTCCAGGTAGGGCGTTGTTTTAGGGTGTGGAGAGATGA
>NW_010253808.1:1132-1542 GCF_000690775.1 Eurypyga helias
CAAAAATCAAGCCCCTACACATGGGTTTTCCCCAAGGAAACCTGGTGTGTAATGCAGAGCATCCCAAACCGTTTCCCTTCCTGCTCGACAAGTACGTGCGGTGGGAAAGGAGAGAACAACCCATGCTGTGATGGGTGAAGAGGAGCTCAGCGCTGCGACAAAACCCCCCCGGCAATTCCTCCGGACCGAGGGGGAGCAAACGGGGCTGTGCCCCATCCCGGTGGTGGCACCGCTGTCCCACCCCACCGCTCGCTCCAAAGCTGGCACCTTCAGCTGGCTTGTAACAAAAAGGAATACCTGTGCCACCTCGTCGTGCTGCAAAGTTAATTAATTGCTGCATCAGAACTAATAACAAACACTTTGGGCAGAACAGGAGCAATATTATGGTTTACCATCGGAGCCTGCGCTGA
>NW_010253808.1:1580-1885 GCF_000690775.1 Eurypyga helias
TTGCTGACTGTAACGTTTCTATTGTGGAGTTTATGCTAAATATGCATATCTTAATTGCATTAGTCAAAATAATTAGCTAATATATTTTTGCATAATGACGAGGTAAGCAAATATCACCGGAGCTCAGTGCTTCTTGCATGAGTAAATTTGGAAAATTAATAGACTCCCAATTTCCTAATTATCTATCTTTTATTCCAAACTCCAACAATGAAATGCTATTGCACATTCCCGGGCATCTTGTCATTTAGTTTGCACCTTGAAAATTTTAAAGCACCTGGTTTTCTTTCTTCCCCCTCCCCCCTCCC
>NW_010253809.1:0-623 GCF_000690775.1 Eurypyga helias
GGGACATGCGACATGCTTGCATCACAGGACATAGGACATGCTTGGGGCACGGGACATGTGACATGCTTGGGGCACAGGACATGCAAGATGCTTGGGGCACGGGACACGCTTGGGGCATGCAACATGCTCGGCACATGGGATGTGCGACACGCTTGGGGCAGGGGACATACGACACACTTGGGGCACGGGACACGCTTCGGGCACGGGACATGGGATACGGGACATGCAACACGCCTGGGGCACAGGACACACCTGGGGCACACGACACGCCTGGCACATGCAACATGCCTGGCACACAGGACATGTGACATGCTTGGGACATGGGACATGCCTGGCACATGCAACTGTCCCAGCACATGGGACATGTGACATGCTTGGGGCATGGGACACGCTTGGGGCACAGCCCATGCCTGGCACATGTGACACGCCTGGGGCACAGGACACGCCTGGCACATGCGACATGCCTGGCACACAGGACACGTGACATGCTTGGGGCACAGGACATGTGACACGCTTGGGACATGGGACATGCCTGGCACATGCAACTGTCCCAGCACATGGGACATGCAACACGCTTGGGGCATGGGACACGCTTGGGGCACAGCCCATGCCTGGCACATGGG
>NW_010253810.1:0-3925 GCF_000690775.1 Eurypyga helias
ACATCTGTTGCCCGTCCTCTATTCAATTACCAGCCAAACTGAGATATAGTTTACAATAGTACAATGACCTCAGAGAGGATCTGCTGAGGAAAAATAAATGGGCTGTGCCCTTTTTTTGCTTCCTTAAGAAGCCTGACTAGTTTGGCTTCTTCGTTTTTCACATTTGATTTGCCAGGAAGGTCACGTGTGACATATCTTGGTTTTCCTGTAGGACTTGTTAGAGGTCTCGCAGAAAATGAGCTTCAGTTGACCCTCACTGATGAGCACTGAAACTTGAAGGACAAACCTTTTCTCCCTGATGTTTATTTACTCATTGAGTGAAACAGATGAGAATGACTGACATGTTTAACAATTTTGTTACATCTCAAGCAATACGACTATCTTTTCTTGGTGCATTTGATGCTACAAAACCACCTGCTATTTTTCATCCAAAAATTCAACAAGTAAGACATACAGGAACTGACTTTATGATGTTGAAAGAAAACAAACAAGTCTCTAGTTTCCCCCTCAGGAAAACAAAGGGTCTTTTGTTATTTCAGTGTGGCTCTCTAGCCAGCACAAGATTAGAAATCCAGAATTAGCATTTTAAAAAAATCCCGCACATGGATATTGCAATCTTGCAATTGCACTACAATCCCTACCAAGAAAGAAAAACAGTGAGTGGAAAGTCTTTTACCATCACTTCTGCCAACTCCTTCCCCTCTTTTGCCAGTTTTTGCTTGGCTGCTTGCACTTCCCCAGGAAGAGATTTGTGGGGGAGATGGGGGAGTTATCTGTACCCACACCACAAGAGAGATCAGTTCTGCTTCCTCCCCTCGACCAGAGAAATGCTGCCATGGCTTCTCTCTCTATCTCTGCACGCTCCTGCACATGCTGCCCCAGGCTGTGGGTATGGTACTATGATTGTACAAGAGGACAAAACATCTATCCAGGATCGGGCTGTGCCCATGACAGGCAGATGAGGTTGAGGTTGGGAACAGAGCAAGTAGAAGAGATGCTTCCGAGTTAAGAAGTAGAAGGAAGGGACAGGAGATGTGGCTTTACGGGCAGTCATAAGGTGCCCGTTCCAGGCAGAGGCAGGAAGCACAGCATGGAAAGCCCTTCCCCTGGGCCAGGCACCACTGCCCTCCCCTCGCCCGTATATAAATAGTGCAGCGGTGACTCAGCTCCGAGCAGAGCTGGGAGCTACAGAGGCACTGGCTCTGCTTGTCCCATCCTGTGTCTCCTGACCTTGCGTTCCTGCGTGAGGCATGCTTTCCCTGCAAGCCCCGCACAGTGGCAGGGAGCACCCGAGGGGGGAAATCTAAATGGACGCTGCCAACAGGCTGTGACCTGGGAGCAAGTCAAAGCAACCCAGGAGGGAGAGAAAAACTCTATTGCTAAAGCCCTGAGGGATGGCCAGAGAGCTTGGAGCACCGAAAGCCCTGTGATCTTCTCACAGAATGAGGGTGGGGCTGGAACTGATGTTGGTCCCTCAATAGTCACAGGCATCGTGCATCTATACGTCTTTAAAGTGTGTGAGGAGCAATTTTATCCCTCCTGAGCTCTGTGGCAATTTAGAAATATTGTAGATCCCTGAAGGAATTTGCACCTAAGGACAAGACATTCCAAGCTCTGAACTGAGAAATGGAGAAGAGGTTTGCATTCCTCTTGCAGGTGAAGACCCATCTGGTGTGACCTGGAACCAGGCTAAGGTCCTTGGGGCAGAAAGTTCCTGCATCCCTCCCACTCTGCCCCCAAGCCTGTTAGTTCAGGCTTGTGGTCAATGTGTGGGGCTAAAGTGGCTCTGAGCAGTGTCCCGCTGAGTCCCGATCCTCCTGCTCTGACCACCCAGGTGCCTTTCAGTGCAAGGTGTGGGATTTGTTTGCAGAAAGCTTCTGGAAGGAAGGCCAGTGTTCAGCACTTTTTTCCCTGCTTGTTGGCTTGACAAATGACTCTGCAAGTGCCCAGAGTACAGCACTGATTGGTCTGCTCTGTGCCCTTGTGCTCAGGGCACATCCCTGCAGCCTGCTGCCTGGATCCTCCCTGCACCCACAGCCCAAAGGAAAGTACAAGGTGATGCCAGCTCTTTGCTGGGTAGATGCTACTGTGGCCTTGGGCTGCCTGGTAAATCCCAAAGAAGGAAGTTAGCAAAGCAGGACAGTTCCCAGCAGACTCTGGATCATGTCTGTGCTCAATCAGTGCATTTAACTATGTCCCAGCTTTTTCCCTGACACCTGAGCCATGCCACTACACAATCCCCATATCCTGCACTCTTGGGGTCAAGTAAATAGCCCATCAGTAATGTGCCCAAGCTGTGTGTATCTGTGTCTTTGTGCTAAGGTTATTTCAGCTCTGGCAGGTCACTATTTTCTTCCCACGGTGGTTTTGCACTGCCACAACATTTCCATGAGAAGCTGCCCTAGTACTTTCTGCAGGTGTCATAGTGCCATTTCCAAAATGTCTTTGGGACAGATTTGCAAAGCATGAAGTACAGTGAGGTGTCCCCCTCCCTTTAATGCTCCCAGTAGCACAACACCAGAGTTGGGTCATAGCCACCTCCCAAGGAATAGATGACCTGAAAGGTGTCCTCAATCCATCAGATCCCCTGAACTAAGCTTTGCAAAACAAGACCAGTAACAAGGCCAATGAAGGGACAGCGTGTTGTGCAAATATTACAAGCTTATCTACTTATCTGTATTATGCAACAGGCCTAGAGAAGTGCTTCCATCCTGTGAACTTCTTTAATACATCTTCTGAGCTTGTAGAATGTGTTGCAACACTGCGTCTCACTCCATTCCACAGCACTTGCTCATAGGTCAGTGTGTGACGTTTCTGCTTCCAGAGAAGCAAGGGAGGAAGCACTCACTCCACTCCAAGGCTGAGGCATGTACTGGGGATATTTTTGACTTACCTGCTGACTCCCAGACAGACGCAGTCGGCGCCTCTTACTCAACCCTCACACAGCACTTGCTCATAGGTCAGTGTGTGACGTTTCTGCTTCCAGAGAAGCAAGGGAGGAAGCAGACCCAGTGCTTTCAAGAGAGGGTAGGGGCACACACTCGCCCTGCTTGACCCTGGTCATGGAGGGAGGACAGGACCACAAAGTCATTTTGCTCTCTGAGCCCCCAGGTTGCATTTCTAACTTAATTTTTCTTCCAGGAAGCCAAGCAGGATGGCTGTCCTGGGACTACCTGGATCAGGAGCCATAAGCTCTGAAGCATTAGGATCAGCAAAGCCATTTATGTCACACAACGCAAGTGGCAGAGGTTGTAACCTATGTTGAGCTCTGCCTGGTTGCATCAGTGAAGGCAGTTGGTGGTGGGGGACTTCTTGAAAGGCAATGAAAAGATCCATGCTATAAGAAATAACCATCCCTCCCCTTTCTCCAGCCACCATTAATTGTGGAGGGACATGGCTTGGTGCAGCACATCAAGGGGGACTGTTGCAGCAATTGGACACAGATTTCCTTTCCTGGCTCTCCTGTCACTTTCCCTAACGGGTCACACAGCCAGTCCCCTGAGAACTACATAACCCATCAGTCCATCCTGCACCCAATGCTGCTGCAATGCCTCACTCCATGGGCAGTGATGCAAAGCTGGACCATTGCTTTCTGCTGTAGGGAGCAAGAAATTAACGGCATGCACATCCATTTTGCTTCCCATTACAGACAAAAGCAGACCTAAGGTGCAGCCAGAGGCCAGTGGTGTGTTTTGAGCCCAAGGATGCACTCCACCTTCTATGTCCAGATCAGGGGCAGTCTGATCCAGACAGGGTTCTCTTGTAGCAGCAGCCTGGGGAGCAGAGTGATCTGCAGAGGAGTCTCCCAGTTTACCTGAGCTGGAGAGTTTGGCTTCCTCATTTGCACTATTGTTTCTGTAATGTATTTGTGTTGTGGTGAACTACCACTGACCCATATTATTGTGGTTTAGCCCTGTCAGGCAAT